>NC_137124.1:45989577-46157077 GCF_949319135.1 Squalius cephalus | reverse complement strand
GTTTTTCTGTCAGGAATTTAAATTATACCTCGAGATCCGGACTTCCTGCACGACGACTGTTTGCTGAAGATTACGCCTCCGTTCAAAGCAAAAGTTGAGGGACAGTCAAATTCTGTCAATTCGATGCACATTTAGAAGAAAAAAAAGGTGCCGCCGTTCCGACTTTGGCACGGATATTTCCGGATTACCATAAAATAGGCTTTGTCTAGACGCAACTCAACTCAGCAGAGAATGGAGTGTTTTCCGTCGCTGTCATCTGTTATGATCGGGGCAGCTTTTCACTGGATTTGCCAGAGTTCCTCTAGTTCCGCTATGGGAATCAGTTTGCATTGGAACGGCACAGAAACAGACATTTGAAAGAAAGAACAGCTGTTGGACTTTCCCTCCATGACATAACAGTTTTCCTGCTTCTATTGAGACATTCATCTATCCTCACTGTAAAAGATGAATCTTTAAATTCATCTATAGCCTACAACATCGACTATACAACATCAACTAAACTAAGATCCAAAGAATCCAAAAAGAATCCAAAAAGAATCCAAAAAGAGGCACTAATGATTCACAAATAAAATACCTAATTCAAAAGGCAAAATTAAATATTATATGAGAAGTTTTATTTGCTGTTCATTTTCTGCAACCCCATCACCACAACATGTGGAATGAATACAGTTTTTAAACTCTTATTTGTGTGATTTTTTTATTTATTTATTTATTTATTTATTTGTTGTCACTAAATATATTTGCAGACAAAATTTTGGCAATAGAAGGAACAATAACAGGGTTGCTTTAGGCCAGAGGTCTTCAACCCTGTTCCTGGGGAAGATTATATGCTTCTGCACAAATGAATATCACACCAATGTGATTTTCAAGTGACTCCAAAGAGCATGATTAGCCAGTTCAGGTGTGTTTGATTAGGATGGGTCCACAGAAGCAGGGTTGAAAACCTCTGCTTTAGGGGCTGTTTAGACGACACCGTTTTCATCTAAAAACGTACATCTTTTTATGCGTTTTGGCCATTAATTTACACGACAATGTTGTTTTGGGTGCTCGAAAACGCAAACTTTTGAAAACAGGTTTCAAAGTGCAAGTTTTTGAATATGGTCTCAGTGTAAACAACAAAAAACGCGAATCTCTAAAGACAATGACATCATTCACATGCATATTACGTGTTCAATCTATAGTGTTTCATCGTCATCTAATGGCCTGGCAGAGTAATACAGCATTTTTAGTTGTTTATGCGGATCTGTGTGAATGGGGATCATTTTGACAATGGTGTCGTCTGTACATGGAAAAATCAAAGGAAAAACTTCTCAGTTTTAAGCATATCATTGTCGTGTAAACGTACCCTCAGACGTCACTGAGTCTAGCTAGTTTGGGGCCAAATGGTGGTTACGTATAAACTTATCCCACAATCATTTCCTTTACAGGGTTGATGGTTGAGTTTGATGGTAACATTTTTCAATAAGGTTAAATTTCTTAACAAAAAATGAAAAATACATTTATTAACCTTATTTAATGTTAATTTTAACATTTTCTAATACATGATTCAAATGATCTAAATAATTGTATAGTGTTACCATATATACCCACCTTCCTGGGTGTCAAACGATGTCATTTGTGAAAATGCAATTGAGATGATGACAAAATATGGGGCAATACTGAATATTAGGTTTTTCATAACTAAAATTACTTTATAATAAATAAAGTTCATAATATAATGAATAACTTTATTCCATAGACTATACAACATTATAAACCGTTTTATGATTTAGAATAACTGTTGGACAAGTCGAGACCTCTGAGGTGAGACAAGCCAAAATCATATATATACTGTATATATATATATATATATATATATATATATACACTGTATATATATGTATACTGTGTGTACACACACACACACACAGTATACATATACATATAAAATGATGGGGTCAGTGCCTCTGGGTCTTTAACATCAGATGACGCTACAGGAAAGTGCTGATGATATTCACTGGCTGACTGTGTGAGTGGATGTCAAATGGACACCAGGTCACAGCACATTGAACTAAATGAATTCAGTTAATCTCTCTGATGTTTCTCCATCCCTGGAGTCAAATTGTGACGCTAATATTCCCCCTTAGGGTCATTTAAAACCCTTTCAGTTTTCTCCATGTCTAGTGGCACTTCACTTTTCCAGAACTCTCCTCTTTATCCCACTCATATACTCATCCTGCATCCTGCAACCAAAAGCTGTTTCCATCACACATCATTTGCTTCGATGCTCAATTTTAGACTAAATTTCCTGTCTTTAACAAAGCTGTGCACATTTTTTGCAATGTAATATGTTTAAATTAATTAAATTATGTCATCTAATGTTCCAATGCTGGTGTTATTTGTTCCAAAAAGAACAATATGACTTATGCACTATATTTCAAGTCTTCTGAAGTCATGATTTTATGTGTGAGAAACAGACCCAAATTTAAGTATTTTACTCATTATTTCCCCCTCTCCTGAAGCATATGTGCACCAAGTTTGTTGTCACTTATGTTTAAATGTGTCTTAATATATACACAGATATGGTCACGTATGGAAAAGAGCAGCTTGAACATTCTGCTAAACATCTCACATGTGTTATGGAGAATAAATGATGACCGAGTGATCATTTTCAGGGGTTTTTTGAGGCAAGATATTTTGCTGTGTGTTGAAATGTATTGGTGCTACCAGCAACATTTGAGGTTTTCCCAGATTTTTTGTTTACTGTGATGTATAATGCATTGTGCCTGTGACCTTGTTGGCAAATATCGGCCTGCAATTCCCACCCTGTGAAAGGGCCGAACACATTGGTCCCAGTTCAGTGGGTGCATTCATGAATAAGACATGACCCATATTCCCACACAACACAGAACGGCCGATTGAACGGCATGTTTTTAGGGGAAGAAAAGTATGTCGGGGCTTAACTGAGGCAAAGGTGCTTTAATGCTAAGCTTGTTTTTGACGCTGGTGTAGTCTGCCACAGCGTGATATCTTACGGCGGAATACGTATTAGTTTTGTGTCATTATTCATGCTCAAACGATGCTGCTTGCCCACTGGCTGAATCTGCAGTAATTACTACAACTCTGATTCCTTCATTTATATTAATGTTTAAATATTTGTTTAGGGCTTTCTGTTCATAATTATAACATTTCCATCCAAACCGTCATTCCACGTGAGGCTCGAAGAGAGAGCAGGGTGTTTTAAATAGCATGCTACCATCTACTCATACTATGTTTGCAGTACATATACTGGTCCAGAATGTAAGTTTGCTGTACGCACTGAACGTCAGATGAGTTACGGCAGACTATAGCAGCTCTCTGTGTGCAATACTGAATAACACACTGTATTGTGCTCAACTTGACCTTCCATTCCAGTGTGAAGAACGAGTCGGAAGTCATTTTTAATCTTCCTTGACTCATTTTTGGATTGGACAGCCTGAGTTAAGACATTTTGCATACAATTTGCTAAAGGTAAAATAATCATTTTTATTTCCACGATGATTAATTCACACGTGATCTTAATATATAAATAATTTTGAAGAATACATTTCTTTGGTTTTAACACCTTGAATTGTAATTAATATCTGTTTTCTCTAGGTTGTTGGGTAAAAGTTCAGATGCAGAATGGGAAATAAAAAAATATATATATTCTTTGAAGTATATAACAAACATTATTCTGTCATTCCGTGTCAAATCAACCAAATTTCGGAAACTTCCCTGGCCCAAATTTTTAATTATTGTTATTTGTTATTTTTTAAATTAAATCAAAGCTATATGCAAATGTATATGATAAACCTAATAAAAGTGACGAAAGCACGTACAATTACTAAGACTAAACTAAAATCAAACCTGAAAAAAAAAAGTTAATTAAAAAAATAAAAAAATAAAAAAACTATAGAAGCAGTGATATAATGACACAATCTTGATTAAAATCATTGTGTATTTGTAACAGGAACAACTTTGGCAATTTTCTTTCTTTTATACAGTATTGAACTGAATATTGTGATGAATGTTGCACCTGCTGGCGTATGTTTCTCAGACCCACAGATGGCAGGGAGATCTGTGAGTTATGAAGGACATGTTATGTTGTGTGTTCTGTAACATTCCCCTCAGTCTCCCCTGCTGTTCACATCATATCTTTACAAACAGGCAGTATAGACTACAGTGTGCACTGTGCCATATGCAGTGAGCACTGGGCCTGTATTCTGAACATATCCAGAGAGATTTGCAGACTTTCCCCCTGATTGAGTTCTGCTGTGCTGCAGTGTGTGTGTGTGTGTGTGTGTGTGTGTGTGTGTGTGTGTGTGTGTGTGTGTTCTAAGCGACGCGCCACTATTGTGTTGCAGGTTTTATCAGGCCTGAGCTGCAAACAGAAATACTCTCCCTCCAACAACAGATGTGGCCACAAAGGAGCTAGAAGGAGGGAGAAAATAAGAGAAAGTAGAGGAAAAATGTTTTGCCAATAACCATGCAAATATTTGGAGGTGGAAAGCATAATCTTCTCTCCCATTTCTTCCATTTTAGGTCGGTGGGTTCTTCCTCAGACCAAACTACCAGATTAGTAACTGCGTTTCATAATTCCATTAAAAGATAAGTCAGGTAAAAGCCTTTCAGAACACAGAGACATTGGATTTAAATGGTGAAGCCTGCAGTTTCACTGTAAAACAGAGCATTTTCACTCCGTTTTCTCCACACGGGCCCTGCCACATCCTTACAGGGCAACTTTGTAAAAATGTTGTAAATGTAGCATAAAATTAGAGTTATATTGATGATGCTGAAGCTAGCGAGTGGGAAAGCCCGTTCGCTAATTAGAATATTAATCAACCCCTTTAAAAAGCTCCAAGGTCAGTGAGAGCTGAAGGAGCTTTTACAGTTTTCAGGCTCCATCCATGGGAGGCTTTTCTAGAAATAAAATGCAGGCACAGACGGTGCTGTTTGCTGCATTGGCCAAATACTCTAGCTAAAACCAAAACACACAGTACTGGACATGTTTTATGATTTTGAAATAAGTATCTTATACTCACCAAGGCTGAATTTATTCGATAAAAATGTAATAAAAACAATAATATTGTGAAATATTATTACAATTTAAAATAACTTTAATTTTAATAGATTTTAAAATGTAATTTATTCCTGTGATGCAAAGCTGTTTTTAGCAGCCAAAACACCAGCCTTTAAAGTAGAAGAGGAAGTATGTTTTCTTGAGCAGCAAATCAGCATATTAGAATGTTAACTGAAGGATCATCTGACACTGAAAACTAGAGTAACGATGCAGAAAAATCAGCTTTGACATCACAGTGTCACAACTCCTGCTCTGGACTCTTGTTTTAGGTTTAGGTTTTTTACTGTTTCCTGTTTAGTTTATAGTCGGTTTGTAGTTTTCTTTGTTAATTAGTTTCATTTATTTGTTCTCATGTGTTTTTGTTATGCTTGTTTGCCCTTCATGCCTGTCCATATTTAAGTTTTAAGTTTTTGGCTGTGTCCGAAATCGTATACTATCTTGTGTAGATAATTATTTTGAATAAGTAAGTGCTGTATATGTTCTATAAAAAATATCTTCTATATAGTAAGAAGTGTTTGTAGTATGAATGTAATCCTGACATGCTACATTCATCATGTTGTTGTTGTCATGTGACCTACAGCATCAGTTGCATCACTTCACTGCCATTCACAAATACTGTATGTACACTTCAGAATCAGTGGTAGGTTATCCAGGTACTTTTTGTCTACTCTTTTATGAGTACTGTGAATTCGGACTACTTCTTTTGTCACATACAGTAGGTAGTCAACCAGAATGCCTATTACAGCCACGCAAACCACAGCGGCAAAAATAAACCAGTCACATTTCAAAGTCATTCACGAAATGACCGCCAGGTGGCGCAAAGGGATATTGTGCAAAACAGCAGCAATTGCCGCATTTTTAAATGTAAGTGCATTTTTTTTGTGTGTGTGTAAAAAAAAAAATAAAAAAAAATAATGCTTAATTCACAAATCGCACCCTGGTTGTAAGGATCCAAAGATCCCTGTGGAATATAATATTGAGTTGAACATTTTGTTCATGACAACAAATGAACATGCGTTTGAAGATTGTATTTAGTTTTGCTTTGAACAAGCTGGCTCAAACCAAAGGAGCGTTTTAATTCTTCAATTATTGAAATAATGAAATATTTAGTTAATAAACTTTTATGACAGAAATATGACAGTTTACAGAAATGTATGACAGTTTACAATGTAAACTGTCCTGACACTTTATTTAAACCTTGAAATGTGCGATGGGGTTTCAGACTTAATTAATTTTAGTGTTCTTTTACATTTTCATTGGTTTTTATATTGAAAGGAATACTATTTAGTTAGTCTGTTATTTTTTTATAGCCAAGTCAACAAAATCAGTCTTTTTCTGATTTGTTCAATGTATGGATCTGTTTTGAAAATTTTCTTTCGTTGCTATGGCCGGGTATCACTGTCAGTCATCTCAATTTCGTGAATGATTTACAAAACAATAATTTAACAGATTAAAAACGAGCTTCATCATCTTCATTTTCTGGTGCGATCGGCTGATAATCTTCCTTCATCAGTTTTGTCGTCTGTGCAGCGGCTCTACTGGAATGTAGCAAATTTATGTTGCAATGTGTAAAATGACAATTAATAATAATATTAATAAAAATGACAGGAAAACACAACAGATCAAATCAAACACAACAAAGCTCCAAAAAGTGTTTCGAATCAATAAATTAACATTTCAAAAGTTTTTATTTTTGACAAATATTAAAGGTCCCGTATTATGCCCCTTTTCACAAGATGTAAAATAAGTCTCTGATGTCCCCAGAGTGTGTATGTGAAGTTTTAGCTCAAAATACCCAACAGATCATTTTTTACAGCATGTTTAAATTGTCATTTTTTGGGGCTCAGAAAAACGCGCTGTTTTAGTGTGTGCCCTTTAAATGCAAATAATCTGCTGCTGGACGACCCAGGGGGCGGAGCTTCATGAGCTCGCGCTCAGTCTGTCAGGACAATTTCATCTCACGGAATGATGATAATATCAGAAACTCTCAGTAACGGTGTTCATTTCGAGTCGGACAATAATGCCTACAGAGTCAGAGTGCTGTATAGAGATGGAACAGGTATAGTTTAGTAGTTTAATTACGGTTATAACATATTTGTCATCTGCTTGTATGTATCCACTATTAATAGCCTACAAGTCTGCTGTTTCGGACCAGGTCCGAATGATGATCAAACATATGCTGATGAGTTTAATAAAGTTTATTGTACATCACACAAAAGATGAAGCGTCAGTTCACTTCAGAAAATCACCGTAAGAGCTGAGTAAACACAGTAAGTTATAAGAAGTGCGCAAGTACATAAACGAATTTCGGTAGAGTTGAGGGAGCATTTTCTTTAAAGGGGGGGTACAATGGTGTTTCATGTATTCAGAGTTGTTTACAGTGTTAAAGAGATAGATTCTCATGCTAAACATGGGCAAAGTTTTAAAAAAATATTTTGGACGAATAACGGAGAATTTCTATGCTGAAAATCTTACTTCCGGGTTGGTACAAGTTTCGGCTGGTTTTTTTTAGATCGTGGATCTAATGACGTAGATCAGAGTGCAACTCCTTATATGAGCATTTCTCTCGGAAAAGCTCGCCCGCGAGCACGTCGACTAGAGGAGAGCGAGACCGCGCACATCAACGCGCTTCAACAGGAAATCATCGGCAGCGCTGCATAGGATTTGTTCAAGAATGTCTCCAAAAAAGTGTGTTTTTGGATGTGAGGGAAAGCTTACCGTGTCCAGCTTTCCAAAGAACCCAGTGTTACAGGAACAGTGGATGCAGTTTGTTTTTCTGGGGCAGCAACGGAGTGTAGGAAGTGCGGTTAGTGTTCTGGTCATTTCAGTGACGAATGTTTTATTAACAAGGCTCAGGTCGACGCTGGATTTGCAAATCGTTTGCTATTAAAACGTGGAGCGGTCCCAGTGATAAAAGACCCCATTCATGTAAGTACAACTGGATCAGATTTCTGTCTTTTGCTGGAAATCAAGAACTACCGCTTGACTCTATAGCTCCGCCTCCAGGACCTCGGCTTTTTCCGGAGAGAATCGGAAAGCTGTATTTTTCTTTTATAAATTTAATAAAACTAAACAATTTTTTGAGATATTAAGGATGCACTACTACTCTATAGGTACTCAAGATTAACATGAGATTAGGTGAAACTGTGCATGTTATGTACCCTTTAAAAACAAAATAACTGCACCTCGTCTTGGCTGCCTCAGATTTCGGGAGTAAATAGAGAGAGCTATGTGGATTAATACATCCAGCCACACAACACCTACAACGCTTGGGAGACATTCTCGTCAGTGCAGCAGCTGTGAACGCGATCAGGGCTGGTCTATGTTGAAACGGCAGTGTCTGTCAACACTCGTGGGCGGGGCCTGTGCTGTAGTGACGTCACTAAAGCCGCATTCTGAAAACAGGTCGTTGGGAGACAGTGCTGATGATTTATGGGGATTAATAAAAAAGGAGTGAGTGGATTTTTATGGCTGGTTGTGTACACACACTGCCAACACACATTTATGTCCAAACAGCATGCAAAACTGAATTTTGCATAATACAGGACCTTTAAACTAGAGACAAAATTATGAAGATGGTAGAGCTGAGATTTGATCTCGGAACGCTTGAAGCTCCGCGAGGCCAGAGCTATCGTCTGAACGCTGTATAGAGATTGAGCTTAACGTCTTATGCTCATGCAAAGCCTCAATGATGTAGCCTAATATTTTTCTATTGCAATGTTCTATGTTGAAATGTTTTCATTATTTATTAAAGAAAATTATGCTAATCATAACAACCTACTGTAAGCCTATTTAATTCTTAATAAAGAATGCTAAAACACAATTGCTGCCGACTAGCATCAGTTAGCAAGTCCTGATCAATGTTTTAACTTCACGATCATTTAGTTTAATTTATTTCACTGTTATGTTTCAGTTAATAAATCTACTGACAAATTAAAATAACACGAAATATAAGACACATAACCTATTGACATGCATAACCTTTCTAAATTATAGAAAAATTGGACACACAATGTTTACGTTTAGCATACAGTACTTTGCTTAAATTTGATGCAATAATAGAAGCCTACATTTGTTTCAGTTCTAAATTTGTACTGTAATTTCAGTATTATGATTATGAATTCATTTAACTACAATGTTTCACTTGAATTTATCTGCAACAGCTCTTAATCGCTCTCAATGAGCCGCGACGCTAGAGTTCTCAACGGGCCTGAAAATTACAACCCGACCCGAACCGGCCCGTGGCTTTTAAAGCCCGGACCCGATGTAACCCGACACTTCAACATGAATTATCTGCCCGAACCCGGCCCGCGGCCCGACGATAATTATTATTTTTTTCTCATACACGTATTATCATGACCAGCAGACGGGAATTCAAATCAACCTGTAATGTTCACGCCTTTTAACAATATAAACAATACAAACAACTTTCCAGACCTCTGATTTTCCCACTCCTGTAGTAGCGACGGTGAATTCACCTGCGGCAAGTTTACTTTTCACCAACTCCATCTTCTTCTCTCCAGGCTAAAGGCGTGCACACAGCAGCGTCAGGTCTGCCCCCGCCCCTCTCCATGATGCACGTTGCACGCAGCAGCCAGACTTTACGGTGAACAGCAGCGATGATTAATAAATGTTTTTTTTTTTTTTTTTTCACTGAGCGGAAAAGATTAAGCCCGAGGTCCGACCCGACCCGAGTCATTTGCTTATATTTTCGACCCGAACCCGGCCCGAACCCGCGGGTCCCGTCGGGTTTGTCGGGCCGACCCGACCCGTTGAGAACTCTACGCGACGCAGCGGCAGATTACGCAATAGAGAGAATAAACTGACACTTTTCAAAGTCTGTGATTGTAGCGCCTCATAGCTGTAAAAGGCAGCAAATACACACCCGCAATTTTCCCGCGGTGGTAGAAGTATTATTCTGGTTGAGTACCAACTGTACAGTTTTTTTTTTTTTTTGCCAAATATACAGTAGGCAAGTATGTGATTTCAGATGCAGCCCTTGTGCTTTCCTTTCAGTGTTTGGTGTTTAGTGTTGTGTTTTTGTGCATGTATCACATGCCTTCTTTTCAGTACTGCCTTTCCCTGTGTTTGGATTTACTCTGTGTTTTGCCTGTGTTTGCTGTTGCCTGTTATTTTTTGTTAATAAATATGTTACACTGCATTAGGATCCAATTCTGAAATCACCAGCATTGCACACATACATAAATCATATTATTTAATATTGTAATCATATTTTACAATATCACTGTTTTTACTATATTTTTCATCAAATAAATGCAACCTTTGTAAGCATTAAAAAAAATATTCCAATTATTCCAAACTTTTTACCGGCAGTGTACTCACTGCAGAAACATACAAACAGACAAAAAGAACAAATAGACAAAACACGTACCTGTGAGGGCTGGAAGGCAATGAGAGAGCAAAGGTTAGCGAGTGTTATTCGTCATAGACCTACCACGTAAAACAGTGAGTCGTGTTGTGGCGCTCGTCTCCCCAACACTGTTGGAGGCGACGCATTCGTAAATGGCTTCATCGCGCGGCGTCCGCAGCGGCTGGATTCTCAGCACTGAGCCTGATCCATCATCGAACTCTATAACCTACAGGTGCGAGAGACAAGATATGTTACGAGAGTTTTTTTTGTTCACGATTGACGACAGAGAATCATGCTCACACACACACACACACACACACACACACACACACACACACACACACACACTTCATCCTGACAAATAGCTATGGACAGACAACAGACCATCATTTACTCAACCTGATGCAACAGTATGAACACAGGACACAGAAACACAGAAAGTCTGGTTAAGGTTTTCAGCAAATCTGCGATTTGTTCCCTGGGAAATATTTATAATTGCTGATATGTTGGTGTTTCCTCATTCTGAAGCCCAGTGCAAACTGTTAGATTTATTTGTTTATTTTTATTTTGTGTCCTAAATTATGTATTTTGTGAGTTAATACGATATGAGACTTATGCGATCAGACTGCACGACAGGAATAGTATTTTATGTCAGACTGTACGATAGACAGATTAGCTGAGACTCTGGTCAAGTCTGACTACACTTATAAATGATACGCTTATTCAAGTGTGCTATTAGTATACTTCTTTTAAACTACAAACAAGAGAGTTATTTTCCATCTACCTTTATATGTACTTATTAGAGATATACTTTTTTCATTAAGTCACTTTATTTAATACATAAATCATTAGCATAAATCCACTGGTTGTGTACATATAGGAGTTAACTTCAAGTTTACTCAAAAGCACAGTTAGAATACTTGAGATACTAATAGAGACAAGGTAGTATACTTGCATTAAATAAGTTAAACAAGTAAAGTGTATGATGTTACGTTCATTTAAAGAAAACGAATAGTTATAAAAACAAATAGTTTACTGAGTGTACTTCAAAGTGTACTTTCATAAACTAAAAAGTGGGCTATAACTATAGCTAGTAAACTTACAGTTTACTTTCGATGTTCACTTGTAGTATAGTTGAAATATAAAAGTGAAGTTTACTACTGTTACTCCTCAAATACACTTAAAAGTATACTTTTATAAACTAAAAAGTGAGGCACTTCAGTCCCCAGAAGTTTTGAAATAGTTCCCTTCCAAGTATACTACTAGTACACTGATATTGGTATACTTAACTAAATATACTTGAACTTAAGTTTACCTAATAAAATGAACTTAAAGTATATTTCATTTTTGTAAGGGTGGATATCCTTGACACACAAACCCAAATATGCTTTTGTACTAAAGTCTGCAGTGTTTTCTCTGGAAAAGATGGAATTTGTGACCTGCTCAGTCTTTATCTCTAGGTCATTTTTTGTAGTGCTGTCATAACATAAGAAATGGTAAATAAGACATTTATGCTGCATTTCATAAATACTGAATGGTTCTCTCACACTCGCGTCAATAGCAGCTGTGCTCCTATTGCTTCTTCATCTGAAGGTCACCACAACGGGACTGGCACACTAAACTATTGACACTGTCAGAAGAAATCATCAGCTGTCGGTGAGCATGTCACTCTAAAAGAATCAAGACAGTTTTGCCCTGCCACAAAATAAATCTTTTACGATGACTGAAATCTGCCTCAGATGGTAAAACTGTGCTCAAAATGATATGGTGTCCACTGTCCACATCGCCAAGGGCATGTGCAACATTACATTTTTCTTTTGCACTGCAAGTATACTCTGAACTACACTACAAGTGAACTTATAGGTATACAGATAGTTTACTTGTTTTATAGATCTAGTCTACTTTTATTTATTAAATACACACAATTTATTAAAGTACACTCTGAAGTATATTAAAGTACACTTGAAGTGAACTAACATAAGTAACATATAACTTAACTATAGATAGGTACGATCCTGTGTTAGTCACACAAACTCATGCACATCGCTTATTCTTGAAATGTCCACAAACAACATGATTTGTAGAATAAACAAGAAGTAGCAGCCATCAGCATAAGTAGCTAGATATACATTTACATATTTTGTTTCAATTGGAATAAAATCATTCTGATTGATGATAAACATAGTGTTTACATGAACACTAAATAAAGTGATCGAATTGATGTGCTTCAAGCTTCAAATTGGAAAAGTGCAAACTTCACAAATAAACAGAGTTTCCGGTAACACTTAGAATACCGTTCCATCATTAATGAATAATAACTACACAGGAACGAATAAGTAACTCACTATTAGCATTCTAGTAACTACTATTAACTAACAAGAATCTCTGATTAACACATTAGTAAGTAATAGTGCTCAGTAGAATGTGGTAGTTCACTATTAGCTAATCAATAAAAAAATGTCATACCTCACAGAGAACTACTACAGATGTGGCCTTTAAAAATGCGCGTCTCAGAGAGAAGAATGCTGCGAGCACTTCCGAAATTCTGCGGGATCGTGCAGAAGGGGGATTAGATGTTGGACGCAGGAAATAATAAAACCTGTAGATGGCAGTCGAGTTTCATGTGGCCATACTGAGTTGACGAAGTATGACGAATACAATGTTTTCTTTTGCCAGTTACATAAACAGTCACATATTCTTCATAAAAATCTGACTCAAACGCGCATCATTTCTCTTATTTTTTTTTCTGTGTACTTACAGTAGAAGAGACGTGATGTAGGCTATGATAACTGAGTCTTATAACACAATAATTTGCGAAGACCTTTGAAGAGACCGAGATCATTTGCGCATTATCATTATCTAATTTTACATTTAGTTCATTTTTGCATCTTAACGTTTTAAATAGTTTTAACATGGTTGTAATGCGCTTTTCTGCATTACTGTACAGTACTTTTTATATTATCATGTTTCCCTTATAGGCGTCGATTTCGGTGGGGACGGTGGGTATGCACCCACCAGATTTCGTCATGAGTCATTTTGTACCCACCACTTTTAACTTCAGTCCATAATAATTTGACTTTGGGTTCTATTGACCGTTTTCAGTGGTTATGAGGAGCTTAATTAATTTAACCTGAGATGTGCGTTATATCGCCTTTTGATCATTCTTTGTGTTGTCGATTTTTGACACAGTTTCATTATATGTTCATAATAATTTGATTCATAATTATGTCATTTTTTTCTAAAAGTAAAAAAAAAACTTTTCTAAAAGCAATATTCTAAAGAGATACAAAGACAGTGTACGCCACCAGATTTCGTCATGAGTCATTTTGTACCCACTACTTTTAACTTCCGTTGACCGTTTTCAGTGGTTATGAGGAGCAATATGAGAGAGAATTTTTTGTAATCATTGTCTGACACAACAAAAAAAATAATTATAATATTCATTTTATTTTAATTTTCGTGTTCGCATTTATGAGGGGAAAAAACAACGTGTCAGTTTACGGTTATGGACGTGAGCGCTCTAAAAGCGACACTAAAAGACTGCTTTAAAACTTTCACAGAGACCTCAAACAGAACAGCTGCCTTTCTTTAAATTGAATTTCGTTTTGTATTAATTATATCTTAATTTTAATCAGTGTTTCGTGAACCATTTGCCTGGATTTAAGAAGTAAATATAGCAGACAATCACGACATTGGAGGCCCCGGCGATATCTCATAAATGAACCGAAACTCAGCGTGTAATGAACATTCACATTTACAGTGTATTTAGACACATTTAGACGCATTCATAATCATTACTTTTACCGGTTCTTTGTGGCAAGCTTTATGCGTGCGGTCGTGCGCAGTGCGGCTATATTACGTAAACACTCATGATCCATATAAGTAGGCTAATTAAATTAATATAAAGGGGCGATTTGTCCATGAATTACTTAAATGAACAACTAGCCTAGTATACTAGTCGACTAGAAAAAAAAAAAAAAAAAAACCTTTTAGTCGAAAGCAGCCCTTATTCCACATATTTTCGAACCAGGCAACATGACATCTGTGTTGAGCGAGCGACCGGAATGAATAGCGGAGCGGAATATTCAGAAATGCGCTCTCCACTCACGAGCTCTGATCGGAACAAACCCGAACCTCACTGTCTGCTGAACTTGCAGAATCATCAAAATATAATATTTTCTAATGAAGAATTTTAAAACTTTATTGGTGGTAGTTGAGAAGAATTCCTCTTTCCATATCCATATTTCCATATTTCCATAATATAAATGTACATTACTGTTATTCTTATTATATAAGAATAATACGTATTTTTTACAACATTTTTAACATAATAGAGAATATAAGTTTAGCGTGTTGTGTGTATTTCCTAATTATAAGCTTTTGGTGAAATTGCAACAAAACTAAAAGAGTAAAAGTGCATAAAAACATAAAAACATGGCGTCGTCTCAAGAAATATCTGCGTACACACGAAACCACTGAAACCGATTTTAAAACGATGTAGCCTAGTAGGCTATACATACCAGACCAGGCACTGTAATTCTGCCACAGTATACTAAAAACGGAGAAGACTTAAAGCATGCGCATAAACCTTGCGCGCTATACAACAATAATATTAGGCACAGTAGCTTCTTTTTTTCTTTTCTTTTTTTATCAAGAACTTTGTTGAACAATATGAACAACCATAAATGGTCTGGTACAAAATATGAGTCACGATATTCGATAGTTAACGGATGCATAAAGCTTGCCACAAAGAACTGGCAAAAGTAATCATGTGTCAAGTATAGCAAGGAGACATTTTAATTGTTTACTAATAATCTAGTGTTTTATGTGTCAGTCAAAGATGTTGACAATGCTGACTCGTTATCTTCGCAGATATTGTGAACGTGCCTATAGAGAGAAATGCACACTTACATAAGAGAGTTGTCTGTTTCTTTTCGTTTTGAATTGTTTTGTTTAAAAGTGGACATTTCAAGCTTTCTAGATACATTTCTGAGTTTCGGTTCATTTATGAGACGAGCTCAGTTCACGAGCAATGCAAGTTATATCGCGCCGGTGCCTCCATTTCCTGATTAAATAGTCTTAATGCGTTTTCGTGGACAGAAACCAATATAATCTTCCTGATTTAATCACGTAAAACATAAGTCTAAACACAAGCACCACTCTTCTGAATGATGGTAACCACAAACCTCCAAGAGTTTGTAAACCAATTGTTTGTAAAACATATTTAATACTTACAAATTCAAAAAAAAAAAAAATTTTTTTTGCAGTGTATAGGCTAAATAAAACGACATTAAGAAAGTTATTTCCAAAATGTAATTAATTGCACAGTCTTTGTTTTAGCTGCTTGTTTTAGCTGCTAACAATTGCACAGAGTCAAGAAAGTACAACCACCCACCCCCCAGGTCTGCCGATTCAACCCCCAATGCTAATCGATCTCCTCTCAGGGAATCAAAAGAAAACCGGTTTTTCCAGTTTTCACCAGCGTGGGGGCGAGGTTTTAATCCCTTGCAGTTCCTTTGTTTAAATGCTATTTAAGCAAATCTACTATACATATGCTTTAAGTTATTTCAAATTAATGTTTATAGCTTAATTTGTTGATATCGCGTAACTTAATTTGACATATGTTGATATAACCAACTAACATTGTAGATTCCATTGCATGCCAGGAAGAGGCTTATGCTTTGTTTTAAGTAATGAGCATTTACTATAATATAGCCGCACTCAAGCGCACGACCGCACGCATAAAGCTTGCCACAAAGAACCGGTAAAAGTAATGATTATGAATGCGTCTAAATGTGTCTAAATACACTGTAAATGTGAATGTTCATTACACGCTGAGTTTCGGTTCATTTATGAGATATCGCCGGGGCCTCCAATGTCGTGATTGTCTGCTATATTTACTTCTTAAATCCAGGCAATTGGTTCACGAAACACTGATTAAAATTAAGACATAATTAATACAAAACGAAATTCGATTTAAAGAAAGGCAGCTGTTCTGTTTGAGGTCTCTGTGAAAGTTTTAAAGCAGTCTTTTAGTGCCGCTTTAGTGCGCTCACGTCCATAACCGTAAACTGACACGTTGTTTTTTCCCTCATAAATGCGAACACGAAAACTAAAATAAAATGAATATTATATATATATATTTTTTTTTTTGTGTCAGACAATGATTACAAAATTTTTCTCTCATATTGCTCCTCATAACCAAAACGGTCAACGGAAGTTAAAAGTAGTGGGTACAAAATGACTCATGACGAAATCTGGTGGGTACACGTACACTGTCTTTGTATCTCTTTAGAATATTGCTTTTAGAAAAACTTTTAGTTTTTTTACTTTTAGAAATAAATAATTATGAATCAAATTATTATGAACAAGTAATGAAACCGTGTCAAAATTCGACAACACAAAGAATGATCCAAAAGCGATATAACGCACATCTCAGGTTAAATTAATTATAAAAAACAGGGAACATTTTGTAAAAGCAAAACTGAACAAAATGCATAATTAAAATAATTGTATTAGGCTATGTGTTACCGAATATTTAATACCACTTCCCCATAATGTTGTAATTATTTTTTTAAAACAACATCTGTCAAACTGTCAATCAGATACCTCTTATCTGGTCATTTTTATTTTATTTTAGAAGTCATAACTGTTGATCACCCTTTATATGGATTTTGTGAATATGAATATTTAGAATATTTACAAACTGTCGGCAAGACCTCAAGCCAACCCCGGACATTCTGAGACTAACGTGGAAAAATCTTTATGCTTAATGCATTAAGACAGTTTAATTAAAATATTTATGAATAATTTAATGGCAAATCAGATGCGCCCAACGTATGCTACGCGTTGTGCTGCGACATTACCTCACAAGAAATATCTGCCCAAGAACAATCACACAAGAAATATCTGTACGAATTAAGAATCTGGGTAAGTCGCATTATTTAAGCCTTGCATTATGTTAGGATGATTTTGTGTATATATATAAAAAAAATACTGCTGGGTTTTTACAGGCAGAGCCACGTGCATTATGCTCACACTAAATTCTCTGTTGCGCTTAGTATAAATGCGCATTGCATGCACAATCATCTTAATAGTTGTACAAAAAAGTTATGCGCTGGCAAGAACGTCACTTTGCTGTTTTAATAAAAGCAATGTTAAATATTCTGCATGCACTCATCTCCTGGAAACCACAGCAATGACAAAGCATATAAAAATTCGTAAACGTTGTCCAATACCCCTTCTTGTCTTAATGAACCTTTTGCATTTACAAATATTTTCAAATGTTTGTATAATACAGTAGCCTACTGTAAATATTTGTGTCTATTACTATTTATAATTTATATTTTATTGTGGATGTTTTCTCACAATCATGACGTAATGTGAAGTAAAATAAAAAATCTAATGTAAAGTTGTTTTTTATGCGCCACCTGGTGGATATTCTGTGAAGCGAAACACATTGAGGGATTTTTTTAAGTAGGCCCCCCGAAGCACTTGCAGAATTCTGCGAGACTCTACGAGACGAATTGCCGAATGCCGCGGGAGAAAACGCGCGTTTTTAAAGGCCAGATCTGTACATGTATATAGACCTTATGCGCCAGAGAAACATGCATGCAGAATGTTTTCTTTGAACTTCCATTTTTGCAGTAGTTCTGTATATTTCTACGACATTGCTGTCGAAGAATAATTAGCTGGTTAAGTGGATTTGCTTATTGTAGAGTTAACAAAAGTTATCAAGAGCACTGTAATGATTAAAACTGATGTCATAAATGTCAGTAGACCAGGAAGATTTTAAAATGAGCAGTTTATTCATAAATACGTATAGATCGCTGTGGAAATACGAACCGGAAGTCTAAAGACAATGAACGCAGTGATGAAAAGGGGCGGGGTTTATACAGGTTCATAATTAATGAGAGTAATGCTTCTGTATAATTAATTCAAAAGTGAAGATCATGGTAACCCACTAGTACTGACTCAAGTATTACCAAATCCTTCAGAAGGAATTACTAATTGATTTGGATCAGTATTCTAAAGTGAAGATCACGGTAACCCACTAATAATGATTTAAGCATTACCAAATCCATCAGAAGGAATTACTATCCAAAGCCTTGGAAAAACGTACAAAGCTTACAATGACTTGAGTCAATACTTGAGAGTTACCATACTTTTCACTTTAGAATACTGATCCAAATAATTAGTAATTCCTTTAGAAGAAAGTAGTAACACTTGAATCACTCCTAGTGGGTTATTATGATCTTCACTTTAGAATTAATTATACATTATGTGTTATTCATGTTAATTATGAACCTGTATATAGTAGTTCTTAGTAGTTCTCTGGGAGGTAAGACACTTTTTTTAGTTATTAATTAGCTAATAGTGAACTACCACATTTGACTAAGCGCTATTACTTACTAATTCTTTAATCAGAGTTTACTGTTGGTTAATAGAAGTTAATGGAGTGTTTACTATATTGCGTTACTCAGTTGTTCCTGTGTAGTTCATCATTAATGATGGAACTGTATTCTAAAGTGTTACCAAGTTTCCTGCTGTTGGCACATACTGACCATCCTCCTTTTCTTTTTGTTTTAAAAAGCAGACTAAATAATTATCTATTTCGGATCATAATTAGCAGATGACGAGCACATGAAGCTTTGTGTCATAATGACAAATATTTATCAAGCAGTAAAACGCTCCACCCAGTACAAAAATGAGGAATCTGTAGATGAGAGTTCGAAGCAAGGACTGGTGGGACAACGTTGCCCTGCACCACTTCACAGAAGTTTGCACTTTTGGGAAGGACAACATTCTTGTAATGCACTGGGCAGAAATTTGTTACCACATGTTTGAAAAAAAAATTCCTTTGTGTAAAATGCTCAGTGAATGTATGAAGGCAATGCAAAATTCTTCAACCAGACGTTTCACGAGTAAACCCGGTGGCTTTAAGAATGGGATGGCCGTGCAACTTTCAGCTAGTGTGATCTGGCCCACTCTTAAAGTTGATCGTATGAAACATGAAACGAGAATGGAGATGAGACGTCACAGGCACAAAACGCCATTAGAAAGAACAACAGTAGACAGTCGATTAGCCTCGACGAGACCGACTGACGCCAGACGGACGGGACACAGGACGCTCACAGACAGTTTTAGTTGGTGGCAATTGGGGAGATGTATACTCACTTCTGACAGAACCAACCAGGACGGGTTCTCCGTTTTACAGACTTAAATACATCAGTGGTCATACTCTGTGTCTTTTCTTTCACTGTCACTTTTCACGCAAAGAAATGCGGGTATGACCACGCGCTCACGCATGCGGCTCTTGGCTAACAGAGCCAAGTAGAAACTGAGCATTAAACAAATGTTTAAAATAGTGCTGTCAAATCGATTAATCGCATCTAACATAAAAGTTTATGTGTATACATATTATCTATATATATCTACAGTATATATGTATGTGTGTGTGCGTATATATATATATATATATACACACTACCACCGTTCAAAAGTTTGGGGTCAGTAAGATGTTTTAATGTTTTTAAAAGAAGTATCTTCTGCTCACCAAGGCTGCATTTATTTGATTAAAAAAAACAAAAAAAAAACAGTAATATTGTGAAATATTATGACAATTTAAAATGACTGTTTTCTATTTTAATTTATTTTAAACTGTAATTTATTCCTGTGATCAAAGCTGAATTTTCAGCATCATTATGATCCTTCATAATAATCCTTCAGAAATCATTCTAATATGATGATTTGATGCTCAAGAAACATTCATTATTATTATCAATGTTGAAAACAGTTGTGTACAATTTTTTTTCAAAATTCTTTGATGAATAGAAAGTTCAAAAGAACAGCATTTATTTAAAATAGAATATTTTCTAACATTATAAATGTCTTTACTGTAACTTTTGATCAGTTTAACAGTTTAAATAAAAGTATTAATTTATTTTATTTCTTTCCCCAAAAATAAAATTAAAATTCTTACTGACCCCAAACTTTTGAACGGTAGTGTTTAATGTTACAAAGGCTTTAGATTTCAGATAAATGCTGTTCTTTTGAACTTTCTATTCATCATAGCATCATGAAATAAAAATGTAAATAACTGTTTTCAACATTGATAATAATCAAAAATGTTTCTTGAGCATCAAATCATCATATTAGAGTGATTTCTGAAGGATCATGTGACACTGAAGACTGGAGTAATGATGCTGAAAATTCAGCTTTGATCACAGGAATAAATTACACTTCACTGTATATTCACATAGAAAACAGCTGTTTTAAATTGGAATAATATTTCACAATATTACTGTTTTTGTTTGTATTTTTAATCAAATAAATGCAGCCTTGGTGAGCAGAAGATAAAAACATTCTTTTAAAAACATTAAAAATCTTACTGACCCCAAACTTTTGAATGATAGTATTAGGGGTGTAACGATACACAAAACTGACGGTTCAGTACGTCCCACGGTTTTGATGTCTCGGTTCGGTTCGGTTCGGTTTGGTTCATTTTGGTGGGGTGGGGGGTTTAGAAAGCTAAAATTGCTTCTTTTTTTTTTTAAACAGTGCTATAATTAACAAATTGTGTCCTTGTCTTTAAATTAATTCAATTACAAGTAAACGTTTCGCAAGGATAAAAAAAATGATCTGCTATTGCTGTAAACTATATAGGAGCCCTTACTTTCACATTACTATAACATTAAAGCTTAACAACAGAGCCTAGACTTTTAGCCTAAATTCAGTTGCTATTTATTTTTAGATATAATAATAATCAACACTCAAGTAACAAATTGTATGAAAACATGTAAACTGTACATAAGGCAGTTTTTACATTAACATCTAATTTATTATTGAAATATAATCATTTACACAGTTGCTGTCATTTTCATGACAGATATTTTAAACATACATTAAATAATCAAGATGTCATTACAGGTTAAGTAAAATATAATATATAGGCTAATATAGTGCATTTATGTAGTGAAAGGGTTCATTTCCTTAGCAAACCAACAAGCTGTGGACACTGAATGACTTGCCTGAGCTAAATAAAGCTATGTGAAAAACTAAGTGTTTTATTGACGTATTTCCGCTGTTGAAACACTGACTTAGCGATTACACGAGTTATGATGCCTTTCAGTAAGTATACTGTACCTTTCAACATACCTTCAGGTGTCCATTCATGTTTATTCTGTAACTGAGGAAGAGATGCTCGCGTTTACTCGCGCTCCGCGCTGCCGCTTTAAATGAGGAGCTAGTATGGTGATCTGTCACGCCACATCAAAGAGCGCCAAAACGGCATTTAATGTTTGAATTTCGTGATCAAATAGACAGAATCTGAAAGATTACACCTTGCTTATTATCGAAAGTAACAAAACACTGAGCTTATTGCGATTAAATGTGGTTAATGGCGGTTAGGCAACAACGCTGTATTCGTTGTGTACACAAGACATGAGGTCCAATGGGGGCGGGGCGGGCGTGTTCGGTACGCCATGAGAGTATCGCGATTCGTATCGTTGGTGGTGTATCGCGGTTTTTCGGTTCGGTTCGAATATCGTTACACCCCTAGGTAGTATATATATATATATATATATATATATATATATATATATATACATATACATACACACATATGTACACACACATTATATAAGCACAAACTTTTATGTTAGGTGATTAATGTTAGACAATTAATTGATTTGATAGCCCTAGTTTAAAGAGATAGTAGTAATGAGTAAGTTGCATGGGTGAGGGTGAAGACTGTTGCGAATCGAAGGTTAGCATATTAGTTGGCATGTTAGTATTGAATATTATGTAATGAACGTTGATAAGATTTAGTTTCTGCAGGCGAAAAGGTGCCATATCAGCCGATAAGCGTCGATAGATTAGTGGCCACATGTTAGCCGAATAGAAGAGGGAAGATGGCCGAGCTGCAAGATGACGCAGAAATTAATAAAAAATCTTATCAGTGTTCAGCTGTGATGCGTTTATCATGCTGGGCTGAGGTGGCGATCCAAAAACAGATAAATAAACATACAGGATTCAGGCATGTGAGACGAGAGAACATGCACTGAGAAGCAAATGAGACGCTCAACAGAAGAGAAAGATAAGCTACAAACTTTGGGGAACAAAGTGCATTTCATAAATGCAAAGCATATGCTTGACGAGAGAATCTGATCCATCATTTCTTCAAATGAAGGTCATTTTTATGATCTCTTGCTATTGAGATCAAGAGCCGGATGCACAAAACATAAATAAACTTTTTTTTTATTCTTTTTTTTTTTTATCTATATAGTTTTTTTTTTTTTATTATTATTAATTTTCATATTTATTTTAGTTGTTGTTTTAGTACAAAAAGAACTAAATGAAAAATGTTCTGATACGTGATACGATATGGTTTTAGTTTTAGTAAATTAAACCAAGGGAAATTAAGAATATTTTATTTTCCAGAAATACTTAAAGTTCAAATCTTTTTTCTTGCCATAGCTCATAAGACAATTTAAGAATTCAAATTCATGAAAATAATGTTACAATAATAATAATAAAGTTTTTAAAGTTAGGATAACCTCTTAAATGAAATTAAATAAAAAAAATTTCTGGATTCGAAATAGGCTAAATTAAAAACTTTACAAAGACACATCCAATAGAGACCTCTTTTTTATTATTATTTTGTAATTGTGGTATAATTTTCAGCAGCATTTCAAGCTAGTAGAGACAAAAAAAAAAAATAATAATTGTCCATGCTTTTACAGATAACACCAATGCTTGTCATTTTATTTAAAAAAATCTATACATTTAAGATGATCTTAAGAAAATATTTGAGAACTTCTTATGACTGTGATTTTAAGTATTGGGCAATTCCACGCAAAAGTCATCCTTAAAAATAAAAAATGAAAAATAAAAACCATGAAAAAATAAAGTTTTTACCTAAAGATCAAAACCCCTTTTAAGTTGTCCATTTAGGTCTGTAATATACTGTATTAATGTGCTGTATCAGAAATTTTAAGAAAATTGCCTTGTTTTTCCACCACATATGAGGTGAGCAACAATGCTAAAATTTTCATTTCAACCAGCCATATTTCATGCTTTCAAAAGAGGTATCAAAGACCCCCCTTTTAAAAACTTAATTTGAACATAAAGCATTTTGCTGAAAGATGGAGGCATGCCTGAGAAATAAATATACTAATTTGGTCATAACAGCACTGCCTGTTGAATTTATAAGGGCTTTAATAAAGAGGTCTCGACGCTTCAGTGCTCTGTCACGTCCGTAACGTTTTAAAGATTAAGTTTATATAATATAACAATTATAAATGCAAATAACTTGAAACTTTATATGCAAAGCTAAACTATGTTTATGCTTACTAGGATCGACATTTCATTCCACTACTTTGCTCTGAACAACCATAATAATGCGTTACGGACGTGACCGTTACGGACGCTTCACATCAAATCATATGCACTTGTGATCGGTTTCAGGCTTACCATATATTCAGTGCATATCCAATAATCGCAATAATATTTGTGCTTTGTTAGTTTTAATATGAAAAAATGTCTCAACTTTCAAATTCAGTCTATTTTATAACAAAATGTAAACAATAGAGACCGCTCTTTAATACGGCGTGGTATATTTCTGTATATAGCGCCTCAGTGCGCGGCGGATAAAGCGCACATGAACGGATCTTCTCTTCCTCTGCCAGTTACAGGACGAAATATGAATATCAGAAGGTAGTATATGATACAGTACAACTTAAAGAAGAGCATGTGTCTTATAGCCATAGGACACTTACTTCGGGATGTCGCGTTTTTCCCTCTTGGTTAAAACATGAATATTCATCATAATCCCGCGATCAAGCTGACAAAATAATAGTGATATTGCAATCATGTTGACTCACGACTTAAAAGTAGTTTAAAAGTAGACATTTCAGACGTCCTATAGATATATTTCTCAGGTAGGCTATGTGAGGCAAGTATAGCGTACATTATATGCGGAGTTTCGGTTCATTTATGAGGCGCGCTCCACTTCACGCGACGGCGCCTTCGTGTCCTGATTATATTGTCTGCCTATTTTCTTGTTATTTAAAAAATCCAGGCAATTGGTTGATGAAACATTGATTAAAATTAAGATACAATTTATACAAAACGAAATTCACATTAAAGAAAAGCTTTCTACAAAAACAAAAACAAAAAAAATAAAAATAAAGAATTGGTCAAAATCATGTCTGCCAGCTGATATACTGTATCCGATATATTGTGCATCTTATGATCTTACTCATGCTGTTATCCTTTCATATAATCAACATATGAAATAAAAAATACAATTATTTTATTTAAACATTAATATGAGACTAAATGCCTACTCAAATGTAATGTTGGAGCAGGATTTGAGTGAACGCCGTCTTACCGGTGAGCATGTTGGGGGAGAGGTACGATTTTCGAACAAACATCGAATATTTTTTTTGCTTATAATGCCAATCCTTAATATTTGGTGTTTTAAATTCCTGTTTGAGGTCTCTGTGCACGTTTTAAAGCAGTATTTTAGTGCCGCTTTCAGAGCGGTCACGTCCGTAACGAAGAACTGTCACGTCCGTAACATTGTTTTTTCCTCATAAATGCGAAAACGAAAAATAACATAAAATGAATATTTTATGTTCTGTGGAGAGCCAACCCTTCTTCATTCGGTGGGTACTATTACTTTTGGTTTGCGCAGTGTAATTCACAGAATTACTAAAAAATATTTTGGCAACAAAAAGTTAGAGATTTTTTTTGTCACGTCCGTAACGCATGTGTATTTCCCTCATATTAAATATAAAACGCATGCGTAGACTGATATTTTTCTAATGTCTGGACTCCTTTATTAAGGGAGTATGGATATATAAACAGACGTTTACAATATATTGGTATTAAATGCATTTTCTGAGAATTTATATTTCAAGTTTTGACTGCAAATGTCACGTCCATAACGCTGGAATTGCCCTATTGCACTTAGGAACATTATTATAATCTTCTCAGGATTTATTTTAAGAACTTTCACAAATTTTTATAAAGATTTTTGTGAATTCGGCCCCAGGCCATGAGCAATCATGCACGTTAGTGGTGTGAGAATATGAATGGATGGGCGTGGCCGAAGTGGTGGGTGTGGTCAATGGGGGCGTGGTTATCGTTAGCATTCACTTGTCGAGCATTTTACATCAGAACAATAGACCTAATACCTCAAAACGCTGGTTGCTCACTCTCTTCCCCTTCTTGTTCCACACGATTTTGGGCCGTGGGTCACCTGTGGCCTGGCAGATGAAGGAGGCAACGCCGCCCTGAACACCCGTCTGATCGTTCGGGGTTCTTAAGAACTTCGGTGGCGCTGAAAGAGAGAAAGCGGGAAGAGATGTGGTTACACAACTTATTCAGGCGGATTATTGAACAGAGGTCGGAGTTTGTGTGCATTGCGCTCTTGGGGCGAGACATGGTTATACAACACAGCAGTAAATGAAAACAAAAAAATGCAATCAAATGAACAGAGGAAAGATGTGAAGATAATCCCATGAACGCAGAAGGCTGCTGATGTTGCAGAAATCAGAGGATCATGCTAACTCATAAATATAAAATGCCTCTGATTATTGTTCCTAATTTTGTAATGTACTGAAAAGTTAAATTTGCCAATATTTATATATATATATATATATATATATATATATATATATATATATATATATATATATATATATATATATATATATATATATATATATATATATAATGTTTGTCCCTGAATTTTTTTATTACTGAATTTTTAAATTTACTATTTTTCCCCCTGGTTAATTTGGTTAAAAAAAAAATATATATATATATATTATATATATATATATATATATATATATATATATATATATATATATACATATTTTATCTCACAATTATGACTTTCTTTTCACATAATGCCAGTTTATGTCTTACAATACTGAGAAATAAAGCCAGATTTGGCAGTTACAAACTTGCAATTGTGAGTTTATATCTCGTAATTCTAACTTTTTGGTTAGCCTTTATTTTAAGGTGAAGTAGTTACATTGTACTTACTCAAATAAGTACTATAGTATTTATTACTATAATATAGTAGTAGTAATATTAATTAACTACATGTACTTACTATATAGTTACAGTTAGGGTTAGGTTTAGTGTTAGTTACTTGCAATTTACTGCTATTACTATAGTAAGTACATGTAGTAACGTGTAACTTTTACCTTTAAGTAGTTACTGACTTAAAAAATGTTTTATAAAAACTCACAATTATGAGAAAAAAGTCTGAAATGTGAGATAAAAAAGTATTTTTATTTTTCATTCCATGGCGGAAACAAGCATCCATACTATTTTAATATAGTTCGATTTTTTTATTAATAACAAGGATTCACTCTTCCTGATTCTGCTGTAATTACCAACATGCCAAGCATTTTAAACAACATTACATTTCTTTTCCAGGGAAGTTTTTTTGGGTTGTGATGGAAATGAGCAGCAGCATGTCAGGAAATCAGAGCGATGAGATAAGAAATGCCATTTATTTAAAGAGATTTACATCATGATCTGAGAGCAGCTTAGGCGTCATTAATAGAGCAGACGGTAAATGAATCCCAGAGTCCAAAATTAACACTTGCCAGGCTCCAAATGCAATAAAAACTGCAGAATGAACATTTGTCCTGTAACTTTATTAGCAACTTAATACATAATTTAAAGCTATATAAAAACAACAGTCTGCCTCGCAGGTGTGAGAGAAACAAGCAATTAAATTCAAATACATTCAGACAGCTGAAAATCACCAGTGACTGACATGACTGAAGCTGTGTAATATTTAGCATGCAATGCAGCAGATCATCATCATCATCATCAAAAAAAAAAAATGAAAAAAAAAAATCTGTAGGCAGGAAGTTTATATATATACATATATAAGTTAAGATAAGTTTATATAAATGTATATATATATATATATATATATATATATATATATATATATTTATTTATTTATATTTATATTTATATTTATATATATATATATATATATATATATATATATATATATATATATATATATATACACACACACACACACACATACATATACTGCCATTCTGTGTATATATTTTTTATTTTTTTATATTATTTTGAGTATTTTAAAATGTAAAACCATCTAATTACAAGTATTACATTTTTGGAATCTGATTAGCCTATGTAATCCAGACTACATATAATCAGTTACTACATAACCAGTTACTACACAGCACTGTGTGTGAATAAATAAGTAAATAAATAAATAAATAAACAAACAAATGTATATGTGTATGTGCTTTCACCATTTTTATTACTTCTTTTTTTATATTTCTATATTTCTTTAATTTATTTTTATTTCAGTTTTAGTTATTTTAGTACGTAATTATTTCAAGGCAACATTTTTTTTTTTTTTTTTTCATCTAATATTTATGTAATGGCATTTAACAAAAACAATGTTTAATAGTTTTAGTTAGCAATAATAACAACGGCACAGCCCTAGTATGATGGATTATCGCTGTGTCCATCTCTTGTTAAGGATGAGGCAAACCGGTTAATGTAGGATGTGACATACGTATCCCATAGTCCCTGTCTATAATTGGATCTGTGAGCAGGGTGTCACCACGACGACCAGAGGGATTTTACTGAACGATCCAAAATATCTGCCGACGACTGCCAACACCCACCCTGTCTCTCTCTCTCTCTCTCTCTCTCTCTCTCTCTCTCTCTCTGTCTCTCTGTACTTCAAAGAGCAGTTTTCTCAGCATGTAAATACGTAAAATCGTATCTTCTGCGGCTGTCAGGACGGGTGTCATACAGTTATCTGTACACGCGCCGTGCCGCCGTGGAATACGACATCAAAGATGCGGCTGTCAGTGAATCTGCTCTAATGGCGTTTGGGGTCGACAGTAAATCC
Source organism: Squalius cephalus (assembly GCF_949319135.1). Lineage (NCBI taxonomy): Eukaryota > Metazoa > Chordata > Actinopteri > Cypriniformes > Leuciscidae > Squalius > Squalius cephalus. Next base: position 46,128,691 of record NC_137124.1, on the reverse strand, counting down.
CGCTTAAGAGCTCACGCTGCACATCACCACAAGAACAGAGAAATTGCTTTTTTTTTTTCTTTTTTGCTTAAAACAGAGAAGCTGCTGCTGCTCAAATATGACGACACGTGTTCTGGCCGTAATCGCACTGTTTTAACGTGACACATGAGGCTGTGAAAAAGCAAAAGCAAACAACACTGAATGGCAGATGTGTGTTTGGTCTGATCCAGAAAAACTCGACAGATTTATGCCACAGCAGACTTCTAGTGTGAAAAAGCACTAAAACAATGTTCTAATGTGAATTTTCTTCTCTTAGAGGGGATTATGGGTAATTATGTACAGTAGGTACATGTACAGTAGGGCTGCACCATGATTTTTCTGATTATAATTGTAAAAATTGTAATAGTGTTTTAAATGTGATTAAAAACAAACTCCAAATGCACACAGTGGCTATGTTTACATGCACAACTTTTGTTTCAATTAGAATTAATTTATTCCGATTGATGAATCTGAATGTAGTGTTTACATGAACACTAAACATGATCGGGTTAATGTGCCTGGGTTTATATGCAAGCTTCAAATCGGAATAGATTTTTTTTTTACATGCGCACACTGCACAGATATACAGTTTCCCGGCATTTTACACATAATAATCATTCTCCTACATTGATTTTTTTATTTGTTTTAAACAGCAGACTTAATATTTATCCATGTATGGTCATAATTTGGAGATAATGTAGCATATGAACCGCTTTGCCGTGCTGCTATATATATATACAGGTGCTGGTCATAAAATTAGAATATCATCAAAAAGTTGATTTATTTCAGTAATTCCGTTAAAAAAGTGAAACTTGTATATTATATAGACTCATTACATGCAAAGTGAGATATCTCAAGCCTTTATTTGTTATAATTTTGATGATTATGGCTTACAGCTTGTGAAAACCACAAAATCAAAATCTCAGAAAATTAGAATATTACATGAAATCACACAGTAATTACACAGTAATCCCATGGTCATTGAACCAGGTTTTGGTTCTTTTGGCAGTGTGGGCCGGTGCAAATCCTGATGGAAAATGAAGGAAGCATGAAGTGCTCTAAAAATGTCCTGGTAGACGGCTGCATTGACTCTGGATTTAATAAAGCACAGTGGACCAAAGTCCTCTTTTCTGATGAGAGCAAATTTTGCATCTCAATTGGAAACCAAGGTCCCAGAGTCTGGAGGAAGAATGGAGAGGCACACAGTCCAAGATGCTTGAAGTCCAGTGTGAAGTTTCCACAGTCTGTGTTGGTTTGGGGAGCCATGTCATCGGCTGGTGTTGGTCCACTGTGCTGTCCACTCAACGCAGCCGTCTACCAGGACATTTCCAGAGCACTTCATGCTTCCTTCAGCAGACAAGCTTTATGGAGATGCTGACTTCATTTTCCAGCAGGATTTGCACCGGCCCACACTGCCAAAAGAACCAAAACCTGGTTCAATGTCCATGGTATCACTGTGTAATTACTGTGGGATTTCATGTAATATTCAAATTTTCTGAGATTTTGATTTTGTGGTTTTCATAAGCTGTAAGCCATAATCATCAAAATTATAACAAATAAAGGCTTGAAATATCTCACTTTGTATGTAATGAGTCTATATAATATACAAGTTTCACTTTTTTAACGGAATTACTGAAATAAATCAACTTTTTGATGATATTCTAATTTTATGACCAGCACCTGTATATATATATATATATATATATATATATATATATATATATATATATATATTAGTGGTGGGCCGTTATCGGCGTTAACGCGCTGCGTTAACGCGAGACTCTTATCGCGCGATAAAAAAAATATCGCCGTTAATCTATTCTCCAAGTTGGGTTGGGAGCGTTGGGAGCTGGCTCAAGCTACACAAGCTATGATGACGCAATCTACCCGCGGCCGCGAGGAACACCCGGCTGCAACGCATCATATTCGTCGTCATCTTAAGTAAACACGGCTGAAAGTGAAAGCTGGTGTAAAAGATCTGTGCAACATCCATTATTTGGTTTGTATTTAAGCCGTCCGACGTAGACTGTGTGGTGTAACAGTTCGGTAAGTTAACACACGACTAATCCGTTCTACCACCTCAAATTCAAAACGAAACATATCACTGAATACCAGCGCGCGCGTATTATTCCCAATATATCTTAGTGAGTGGTGTAGCACATAATCTCTTTTTATTAAAAGCGCCCGATTTTAAGAATCGTTGTTGTGTTTCTTTTTAACTGAAAAGACATCAGTTAGACAATATTCTAATTTTAAATGTGGGGTTTCATAAGCTCCAAGCCATAATAAACATTAGACCTACTTAAGTCTCTGCAGCTAGTGTACTTAAATTTTATTTATCTGCAAAATTATGTTGTATACTTACAGTTTTGCACAATATATGTTCTCAAAACTACATACACCCTTTCAAAAAAAAAAAAAAAAAAAAAAACATTTAGCAGTTGTTTAGCAGGGTCTGTGTAACCTGTTCTGAAATGGTTTTATTATAATATCGTTATCGCAAGAGGCTGCAATGTATATCACAATATGGATTTTAGGCCATATCGCCCATCCCTAATTGATAGCCTATAGTAGTTGATAATAACATAGGCCTACCTAATGTTGCCTACGGACGGTAACAGTACAGTAGTAACCTTTTACAGTCTATGAGTAGAACAGCTTTCTCAAGCAGTTTGTGATGCATTTTGGAAACAGGAGATGAGCACCTGGTCTAACGCGCCACCTGGCTTGAGAAACCCGTTCTCAAAGACTTATTTTTATAGTCATTATTTGGGTAGCACACATACTCTGAATGCCTTCGGCAGAATTCAAATGAGCCATTTTAATCTAGATTAATCTAGATTAATTTCAAAATTAATCTAGATTAATCTAGATTAAAAAAATTAATCTATGCCCACCTCTAATATATATATATATACATATATATACATACATATACATATATCACATTGTCCTGCTCCACTTCACAGACACTGAGTGAAAGAAGAATTTTAGAATGACGGGACACTCATTTATATGACACTTTATTCAACAGGAAGAGCAGCTCGTTCCGCACGTCATACGTCATTATGGATTAGAAAAGGAATAAACCACCCCTTTCAATCTGATCGAAATTTCATTCGGATCGAGCTCAATCAGATCGATTAAGGTGTTTACATGAAGGCTTTCAGTCATATTGAGCCGTCAATCTGATTACTAACTGATTATTTGGTTGCATGTAAACGTAGCCAGTGTCGTGCTTTACTCTGAAACCCACAGCGCATCAGATTATATACAGTATAATTAAAACGGAGCTTTTGTGATTTCCAGTGTGACACATACACAGATAGTGATATTAACATTGCTTTTGTTCTTGGTTATTTGATCAGACTGCTAGGCAAGATTATTGTACGAAATGAGGTCATGTGACACTTTAGTAAACGGTTTAAAATGTTTTCTATCTCACTATTTTTTCACTCAGCACATGTAATACTGTATGATACTGCCGTCATTACTTCCGCTTCATTCATCACACTGGAAAAGGGCAGTTGTGTGCACTGCATTGTGGGATACAGTGAGCTCTGTGTGGTAGTAATCATTTGAGTATTTCAGAACTACAAAAAACAGTCTCTGTCTATCAGAAAACATTTCTGTATTTTCTCTTCTTCAAAAGCCAAGAGACACGTTCAATTTCTCTCGCATGAGCAGCCTGTATTTGCTGTCTGTCAGAAACGCTTTCATGATCAGTCTGTCAAATGTGCGTCTGCTCAGAAACAACTCCGCTTTAAAGATGCTGTTAACCTATCAAAATCACAAATACTTCAGCATTAGACAAAGAGTATTATATATCTAACATCATATCAACATAGCATGGAGATCGCTACATGTCATAGCTACAGTTAAAAGTAAAAGTCAAGTAAAAAATCATGCCATTTTCTCAATTTTACACACATTGTAATGTTGACATTCATCAAACTCAACCAATCAACACTGTCAGTAAAGTTATTGTTATTGTATATAAAAAAAACACCAGTTTATATTACAAGCAAAAACCAACTCTACAATCCATTTGTTTATTTTATGTGCATCTGTAGAAAACATTCTTCTTCTTCTTATTATTATTATTGTAAATAAACAAACAAACTGTATTTGTTCCACATTTTAATAACATAATTGAAAATTAAAATACAATTAAAGATAAATTATAATAAAATAAAATAAAATAAGATAAATAATCTATAAAATAAAACAAACAACATAAAAATAAAAATAAAACATAAAAAAAAAATATATATTTCTTAATAGTCCCAGACCCTAATTGTAGATAACCGGCAGGTGAGCATCATGGGAGTGTGTGTTAAACACATCAGATCTGAGCATTCAGTGTGTTTGAATGAACTCTGGGAACACTAAAAATCACCAGGATGAACAAATGAACAGAATATTTCACAACACCCTCATGTCTGTCTGTCTGTCTGTCTGTGTGTCTTTATCTCAGAGAGAGGGATCGAGGGTCCTGGTCAAGAGCTCAGGTTGTGTGGGGCCGTTTGCTGCTGTGATTTCATTGGATGGTTATTTTTGGCCACCGCTTCAAACAGACACTTTAACCAGCAGAACAGCAGATTAAAAAAAGACAACAGCACTTACCACACACACACACACTACTGCTTTTATAAATAAAAGCAATAGAACAGATTAAAACAACACAACAATAATGTTATTAATGCTCGCAAAACGTTCGAAAAAGTGAAAATCTGATGCTGAAAATGATGCTTGTCACAGATGCCTTGGTACTGAAGTAACGGTACTTGTGACGTTTTGTATACAAGTATATGACGACATCACAGCTGCTTGGAGATGTTTGACCTAAACACGCTAAACATTGTTCAGTTACACAGGAGCATCAGGACCAGCGCAGGTGTCTCACACCTGTCTGTCTGTTTGTCGGTCTCTCGGCTGCTTGGTAACCAGAGATGCCGAGTGCCAACCACCTCACGCTCAGGTGTGTCTAAGGAACACACATATCATTTATGACTGCGATTACAGATGAATCACATGAAACACACTCACGTCTGCTGTGGACTCACAGTGTCCATTCAAAATACATGACAAATAAACGCAGGACATCAGAGGAACAAGACCGAAAACCATCCAAAACAGATTTGTTCACTCTCATCACTTAAAAATGTCTGTATGTGGATCTTCTCTTTTCACTAACGTCACTTTTCTTCATTATGTTTGACGTCTCAATGTGTTTGAATACTGGAATCAGCTGGTTGAATAAGCTAATGCTGGTGTGATCTCAGGCTGGATTGAAATAAATAAATAAATAAATAAATAAATAAATAAATAAATAAATAAATAAATAAATAAATGTTTGTTGTATTTAAAGTATGTAACCTTTAGTTTTAATTGAACCTTTTCTATTAATTGAATATTATTAACTGATGTTTAATGAGATTTGCAATATTTGGTGCATAAAAACAATTTAAAGTCCTTGGTTTGTGATTTTGTACCTTCTAGCAATGAACAATAAATACAGCGCAATTAAATTGAAAATTTAACATCTAGAAAAACAGGGTTTCAAATGAAACAAATAGTCAAAATTAAATTATGACTAGTAAGACATTCACTGTACAACTGACGTCTAACAATCAGTAGGGAACTAGATATTCAGACAGTTAGTTTCTAATTATTAAAAATAAAAATAATTCTAAATATTAAAATATAATAATGGGAAATATATGCCACTTGGTTTAATATTTGAGTCTCTAAAGTAGTGACATTCAGTAATTTTACAGTTTGATGTAACGGTTTTGCAAATTTTCTGGTGCTGCTGTATATCCTAGTTGCTCTGAAAAAAAGAATGAAGGGTTGGCTTTCACACACACACACACACACACACACACACACACACACACTTGTGTGAGAGCAGCGTGACCTTTCACACAGCATTAATTTAATGGTGGGGTATGAGAATGTTTCAAGCTATTTTCACAGCACAGCGACTTTATAACGGCCACAACAAAATAAAATCTGCCCTGCCAGAGGTGACCGGCTCACACACACTTGAAAGAGACACACACATCTTTCTGTCTGTCAAATATCATGTGCAACACAAACACATACAACACTGTTTTCAAATGAAAGACATCAAGATAAGTTTGGGTTGTGTGCCGTTCAGCCAATCAGTTATTCCATTAGGTAAATAATTAGTTTCACAACTGATATATTTTGCAACATCAACACTGTTATTGAACTGAATTTAATCAACATTGAACTGAATTGAGCTGCTTTACAGTGGAATTTTAATTTATCTCATATTTGATTAAGTTTGTATCATTTTCCTGTTTATCATTGTGAAGCTGCTTTGAAACAATCTGTATTGTATGAAGAGCTATAGAAATAAAAGTAACTTGATTTATCCGCATCAGCCGACTAAGATCAGTAGAGTAAGATGTAGACTAAAAGTGCCCTCTGACTCCCACAGTTCTTGTGTGTTTGTTTAACATGAAAATGAGGCTGACCTCAACAGAAGCTCGGCTTGTGTGTGTGTGAGCTCCATATGGCCGACAGTCAGCTAATGAGAATCTCTGGAGAGCGACAGCTCGCGGGACCTGAGCGATGATCTTTCCTCTGAGAGCAGCGTTTTAACGGCCAGATGACGACCTTCGATAAGAACGACATCATCTACTCGTGCGATTTGATTCATGAGGTGACCACGTCAACATCCGTTATCACTGAATTCTCGCCGACTACCATTCCTGTGCACCTGACCTTCATAATTTCCATTCGGCCATGAGTAGCAAGACAGGCAGAGAGAAACAGACAAACATTTTAATCGCAATAAGAGTCTCATGATCTCATGTTCTGCATCATGCTCTTCACCTGATAAAACAGCTGATCCTCTTAAGCCGGGCTCAGACTGCAGTAGTTTCAGGCCGATTTTTGCCCATTTTACCCCTCCCGACATTTGAAGAGAAAAAAATAAATAAACAATCTTGTCCAGGGCATTGGTCGGTTCCGATGTTCGGCCCAAATTATCTGGTAATGTGAGGAGTTTAAAGATCAAATCTTAAAACTCCCAAAATGTTCTGTTCGTCCAAATCCTCCCGAGCTGTTCGTGGACACATCGGGGATGCCCTGCCAATAGCAAACATGTTTGATATATAAGGTTTTAAATTGGGATTATTACGACTATGATTACATCAGTACTTCCACAATAACCAATAAGAGACAAGTCTACAAGGAGACCGAAGTACGGGTCCAGTGGACAACGGAGATGGAGGAATGGCTGGTCGAAATGTGGTAACAATACGACTGCATTTATTATATTTAATCATATAATTTCCTACAGCAAAGTTGCCACGACACAGTATCCATTTTGTTTACGTCCGCATCCCCGTGAGATCACGTGATGTGCTAAATCTGGCATGATAATCTTAAGAATGTCTTGTAGTGCGTGATAAGCCATGATTTAAATTATTTTTGCAGGTTTGAGACATGAAAGAAGAAAACAACCAGATTTCACAATCGGTTAAGATTTCAAAACTCCTGTAGTCCGAGCCTGGATTTACAGAAGGATTTTGGACTCTGATTCACACAGCGGGGTCATGGACATCACCTGGTTCCCCAGGCAACAGCGACTGTCACATCACAGCCCCCGCAGGTCTTGGCTCATGTTGAGGTATTGACATACGCGTCTGGCCACTTTTACATTCTGACATTTGTGTTCCTATCTTTACTTGATATTCACTTAAAAGTAATTTTGAACACGTTCAAACAGATGGCACAGATATGGATCAGAACAGATTCTTGTGAGACTCCAAATGTGACCAACAACTCTAACAATAACAGGACAACCTAATATGTAATTATGTGTCAGTGTGTGTGTTTAGCTTGAGGATCTGGCCTTGAGTGTGTGTGTGATGGTTCATGGTTATCCCACAAGAGTAAACTAAGTTTCTCCTCACTAATATTTACCTCAACAGCTGACCATGGGATCAAGGACAAAGTGTGTGTACGCATGTTGGCGGGAACAAAGTGCAATTTTCCAGTGTAAAACAATAATAATAATAATAATAATAACTAAATAAAAAGATAAATAAAAAATAACCCATTGTTTCTCATTGTGTTGGTGTTGTTGATAAAGCTCAAGGCTGGTAAATGAGAGGTTTCTGGTTTAAGCCCAGGGAAGTTTTAATCAAACTATCACCACGGGATACTCCTGGAGAAAAAAAGTGTCCTGTAAAAAGTGAACTGAATACAAGCACCTGTTACATTAGCATGTACACCCTACAGAATGTTCTGACGCAACATTTAGCAGATATTTTTGGGTATGAAAAGATCCAGGTGAGTTAGAAATCAAGTCAGACTACTGTGAAGTGCATTTCTGGAAGCACAGCTGGACTCATCTGTCAATAGTCAACAAATGCCAAAGTTCAATGGCAATGCAACAAACGCTGAAAGTTTCACAAACCCTTGCATTTTTCCTCTACGTTCATTTTTAAAAGCATAAACACTTAAGTGCAGGTGCCCTAACCCGATTGACCATTTAGGCCTTATTAAGACCTGGTTCCTTTTCTCTATACAGATCCACTGAAATCCATTGCAATACCATTTTAACTAGCTGGTAAACCCAGTGAGCAATTGTGAACATTGAAAGATATTTGATACATATGTTGGTCAGGAGGGATAGTAAATGCAAAGGTTCTATAAACACCAGGCATCATTCACTTACTGACTGCAGAGAATGGTACATAGACTTTTATGAAAGCTTTGAAGTAGGAGGGTTCTGGTCTAGTGGAAGTTCTCAACGACACTGTCGGAGACTTGAATTTGATGTTTGCTTCTACAGGTAACCAGTGGAGCAAGATCAAGAGAGGTGTGACATGGGCCCTCTTGGGTTTGAAGCCCAGATGCACCATCAGGGCAAGCCAGTAGAATGCATGATACAGCATGACTAGGCCGTCGTTGCGATGTGGCCAGTGAAGTTTGGTTTTTGAGCCTAGCCATATGGTGACGTTGTGGTTGACTGGCTGAGAAAATAAGTTCTGTCTTTGCAAGGTTGAGCAGAATGTGGTGATACTTCATCCGGCCAAGATGGAGACACACAATGTTAGATATATAAACTGGAATTGTAGTGTTTTAAGGCTGGACTGACAGGAGTAGCTGCACAGCAGGAGTAGACCAGCAGTAACGCAAGAAGTGTGTCTTAATGATTGGGTCTATTCAGATTGTAAAAATGGAGAAGAGAACGGGGCCAAGAACCGAACCCTGAGTTACCTTTTGGTTATTAGATGTGACTCTGTGACAGACGGCAGGGTCATGTTAAGAAGCTGACTTGGTTGTAAAAATGGCACCTTTTAAAACAAACAGCAATGAACTCCTTTTCAATGAAAATGTGCTTTGGTCAGGATGCAGACAGCTCTGAATAGATGCTTTAGAAATAGATATAATTAATTATTGATTTATCTTTTCTCCTTTCCATTAATTCCTGCTCTCTGTGAAAAAAAGAAATGCTGATGATTTCACTCGTCTTTTGTTCCAGAGAGTTTATTGGAACTGACCATGTGAGCTGCTAAAGGAGGCTGGGATAGTCTGAGCCTGTCTGATGTGAAACGGTCTTCTCCTTGTTAAGAGCCCAGCAATGTGTGATGAATAGGGGTGTAACGATACACAAAACTGACGGTTTGGTACGCCCCACGGTTTTGACATCTCGGTTCGGTTCGGTTCGGTTCGGTTCGGTGGGGTGGGGGGTTTAGAAAGCTAAAATTGCTCCTTCTTTTTTTACAGTGGTTTAATGAACAAATTCTGTCTTTGTCTTTAAATTAATTCAATTACAATTAAACTTTTCACAAGGATACAAAAAAAAAAAAAAAAAAGATCTGCTAATGCTGTAAACTATATAGGGAGCCCACACATTACTATAACCTTAAAGGTTAACAACAGAGCCTAGACTTTTAGCCTAATTTCAGATAGGCCTATTTATTTTTAGATATAATAATCAACACTCAACACATTGTATAAGGCAGCTTTCTCATTAACTTATGTTTTCTACTTTAATTTGTTATTGGAATTTAAATATTTACACAGTTGCTGTCATTTTCATGACAGATATTTAAAACATAGGCTACATTAAATAATCAAGATATCAATCATTAACATGTTAAGTAAAATATATTATATAGGCTAATATAGTGCATTTATTTAGTGCAAGAGTTCATTTAGGAAACAACAAGCTGTGGGCACTGAATTACTTGCCTGAGGTAAATATAAGGCTATGTGACAAACTAAGACAAACTAAGATGTTTTATTGGCGTCTTTCCGCTGCTGAAACACTGATCGATTGATTACACAAGTTATGATGCCTTTCAGTAAGTATAGTGTATCTTTTAACATACCTTCAGGTGTCCATTCATGTTTATTCTGTAACTGAGGAAGAGAATCGCATTTACTCGCGCTCGCGCTGCCGCTTGAAATGAGGAGCTAGTACAGAGATCTGTCACGCAACATCAAAGAGCGCCAAAACGACATTTATTGTTTGAATTTCGTGATCAAATAGACAGAATTTGAATGATTACACCTTGCTTATTATCGAAAGTAACAAAACACTGAGCTTGCTATCATGGGGTGTTAATGGTGGTTAGGCTATAACCATAGACTGTAAAAAATAGGCTATAACGCTGTATTCGTTGTGTACACATAAGACATCCATTGAGCCGGGGCAGCAGGGGACGGGGCGTCCTCGGAACGCCATGAGAGTATCGCGATACGTATCATGGGTGGTGTATCGTGGTTTTTCGGTTCGGTTTGAATATCGTTACACCCAGTGTTGAATTAAATAATTTGTCAGAAATTAACATGCACACACAAAAAAAAAAAAAATGGATGCTGAAGTAAGTGCGTTCCAAAAGGCAGAGATGATGCCTTCCCAGGGCACATTTCGAAGAAAGAACCATTCCAAGCAGAAGTGCTCAAAAATAACTACTTCAAAAGAACCTTTGAAATTAATGCTTTTGTGGGGTTCAACTGATGGGCACTTCACTCCCAAGAATCTTCACACTGCATCAGAAACTCTAAACCTGCACAAGGTGCAACGTAAATTAAGCCAGCTGCACTGTAGTAATTGCTGGTATTAGTATGCTGTTAATTCTTTTGATCTATTATCTTAATAAAGGGAAGAAAAGTGTTTTAAACAAGGATAAATTCAAGTATAACTGAAGATCATTAGCTTTGCCTTTGTGAGGTGGTAACAATGGTTCTTTTCACTTATATTCCAAATAGCCATCTTCTAAATGTAGAGGGAATAGGGCATAGGCATGATCACCTCTGATTAGAACACAATTCCATACTTCCTCATAGTACATGATCACCCTTCAGATCCAGAGCCGTTTGTCTCTCCCTTGTTGTGGATGGAAGAACAACACACACACACACACACACACACACACACACACACACAAACACACACACACACACACACACACACCAAAAAAAAACGACTGGACAAAAAGAGCGAAGATGAAGAATTGGCCTCCATTTCATTCTTACCCTCATTTTCTCTTCCTCTCTCGCTCTGTCGTTTTTTCTTAGCCTACAGTCTTCACAGTTAGATTTATGCCATTTATCATGCTGACACTCTCCCTGTCTCTCTCTCTCCCATCTCTCTAACAAATGAGTCTCATCCTGTCTGTTTAGACACACAAACCTCTTCCCATGTATAACGTAAAGATGCAGGAAAACACTGGCTCCGCACACACACTGAAGAATGGTGTTGGTTTCGCTAAGAGGAGTTTCACAGATGGCGAGGGGAAGTGACTGTGTGAGGTGGCACAGTGGGACACATACACACAAAATACTTGTCAGGACTGCCAGAAGGGAGTGTGTGTGTGTTGTGTGTGTGTGTGTGTGCGAGCATGCAATTATAAGTATGTACGGAAGTCTTTTTATGAAAATGGTCAAATATTGTATTGATTTTTATAACATGGAGAAAAAAAATTTGTCAGGTTCAGGTTGTGTGTGTGTGTGTGTGTGTGTGTGTGTGTGTGTGTGTGTGTGTGTGTGTGTGTGTGTGTGTGTGTGATCCACCTAACGTGTTGGAAAATCTACTTCATGACTCAAAAAATGTTCACACGTTCAAAAATCAACTGTCCTCAGATCACAAGATCACAGTTGACTTGCAGTGTTGTGGCCTTTGCTGGTAAATGTCAGTGACCGTAGGGAGTCCCGTACATCATTTTATCATTCTGAAGGGTGCTCATGAGCGCCCCCTTTGTGCATTCTGAATGCACTATTGTGGAGCTCACAGTAAACTAGGCCTTGCATAGTCTTGCAGAGTCTGACAAAAGTCACACATACTGATGAAATGTAACCTTGAACACACTGGAAAAAAGCGTCTGGCAAATGGATTAATGTAAATGGCATTCCTGTAGCCCAACCAGATCATGGCACTAGCAATGCCAAGGTCATTGGTTTGATTCCCAGGGAATACATTTACTGACAAAATGTATACCTTGAATACAATGTAAGACGCTTAAGGTAAAAGTCGCATCTGCCAAAGGCATCCATGTGATATAATGCAATATAACATCATGTGGCTGAGGTCCAACAGGACACAGTTTCCTTTTACAATTATCACAACTGAAAATGATGAGTAGTGGCAGAGCTTATCTAGAACTAATCTGTGCAACCCCTACAGCAGACTACCCAATTGTCCAGCAGCTGAGGGTGTCATTTGAGACAGAGCCTAAAGCACCAAACCTGAGGAACGCAAACATTTGGGCCATCAGAGTTTAGCTTCAAGGAAATCTAGATGCTGTTCTAGAGAGATCAGTGCTTAACAGGTTGTATTTTCCCATCTTATCTGACATCAGGGATCCATGTCTCAATATGATTAACAAGCCTTTAAACAGAACCACTTAAAAAGCATTCAAACACGCAAGTCACATTACTGAACATTTCTTGTTGTGATGTCACAGATGAAGAATGTCTCGTGCAGTGATTATTGTGTTTCGTGAGCAGTATTGAGTTTTCCGTTGAAATGTCATGAGAGTATTTACACTGTGATTATACATCTATATCAAACAGAGAGAGGGCAATTTAATTACTGTCTGATCAATACATCTTGGATCTGGTACAAATGGAGTATGAACAAAGAGAGAGAGAGAGAGAGAGAGAGAGAGAGAGAGAGAGATAGAGAGAGAGTGTGTGAGAGTGTGTGAGAGTGTGTGTGTGTGTGTGTGTGTGTGTGTGTGTGTGTGTGTGTGTGTGTGTGTGTGTGTGTGTGTGTGTGTGTGTGTGTGTTTTCCAGCGATCGTCATGACGACCCCCTGATGGGACGTAATAGTGAAAATGCCTCCTGCTCCGCCCAAATGGTCACGGCTGACTGGGCGGAATAGTTCAGCCAATTAAATCCCATAATGAGCGGCAGCAGTTCAGGAAGTGTGAAATTGCTGTTGCTTTCATTCTGTGAAGAAGAAAGAGCCTCACTCGTTGGTTTATTGATCCCGTGTTTTATGTTATTATTTTATTTATTTATTTATTTATATATATTTTTTTTTTGTGAGAAGTTTGTTTGTTGAACGTATGAGTCCCTGAGAACAGCACTGCTGTTGTGGTAGTCGTTTATTAGATAAATGAACGCCAGCTATTAAAGGTTTATTTCTGTCATAATTTACTCACCCTAATGTCGAGATGCTTTGAAGAATGCACCAGTCGCTCTCTTCCATGTAACCGCAGTGAATGGGGACTGGGTCTTTCAAGCTACAGAAAGGAGTGTTGTTATTTTTAAATTTATGTTATTTTTATGGTGCAAAATAACATCAATCTATCATAATAGTGGAAGTGGCTGAAATTCAAGTTGTGCTCACTGAAAATCTGTACATCCACTGTTTTCAGGAATTTATAAGAGAATGATAGTTCTTGGAGTGATGGTTCTTTTGGGTCTTTTTTTTTTTTTGGAATCCTTTTAGTACACATCTATTATAATTAAATGGAAAAGAGTGAATGGTACATTATTTAAAGGACAAGTTCGGTATTTTACACTTAAAGCCCTGTTTTCAGATCGTTTCTGATGAAATAGAACGGTTAAGATTAAAATTTGGACACATGCTGCTGGCCCGAGAATTTTAGGTTTCTTTCTTTTGTTCACTGATATGCTCACACAAAAACCGCTGCAAAAGATGCTTTCCAACAGGTTTTATCGTAGTTTTTGTCCAACTCCATTGACTTGTATTGGATGTGCTGTGAGGTACGGTATTACTCCGCCGCCGGAAACTGGACTGGAGTGTCTATTATTCAAGCTCTCAACGGAAGAATGTACGGGTGTGAGGCGTTTGGAAAAATAGGTCCACAGTTTTACAACGAATGGTAAAACACCTGTTGGAGAGCATCTTTTGCAGCGATTTTTGTGTGAGCATACCAGTGAACACCCCTGACCACTCGGTGAGTTTCACGTCTTTGTAAACGAAAGTTTAATGCGTTTTAGGAAGGATTGTTCCAGTGCACCTATGCAGCCATTGTGGAGGTGGGGGGGAAAGCGAAAGAAACCGAAAATTCTCGGGCCAGCAGCATTTGTCCAAATTTAAATCTTAACCATTCTATTTCATCGGAAACGATCTGAAAACAGGGCTTTAAGAGTAAAATACCGAACCTTTAAAATATCTCCTTTTGTGTTCTATGTGAGTAAATGTGAGGATTTCAGCACAATCGCATTCAAAATACCTAACTTATATTATTTCTATGCTAATATTTAAAATACAGTTTTACACAAATGTGCAACGAGAGTGTGATGTGTGTGTTCTTACAAGTGTTGGTGATTTGCACTTTCTGTTCATCACTAATTAGCAGAACTCATTTGCATCATGGATATTCATGAGCTGCCATGCAGAGTAGACAATTAATTTGCATGCAGGTGATTATTAATATATTTGGGTGACGCCCCCATGAGAATTGTCCAATGCCATCTTTCTTCATATCTGACAGACCTGGTAAAAAGAGATGTGATAATGGAAAAACTGCATTTTTTGTTCTGTGTGTTTGTGTGTGTGTGTGTGTGTGTGTGTGTGTGTGTGTGTGTGTGTGTGTGTGTGTGTGTGTGTGTGTGTGTGTGTGTGTGTGTGTTTATCACATATAGAATCAGGTTATTATTATTAATTATACACATTACACTTTCAGAACTTTTAGAAGCACAAAGTTCCTGTAAGAACTAAACGGACCAATTTTCAGCTCAATATGACTGAAGCCCGGTTTATTTATTTTTGCATGAGTGGTGCGCAAATCACAGTAAGAGTGATAAAATTTGTGCGAGAAATGTCCCGCTTATATAGCCAGAAGCAGATTCTGGTGGGCTTCGGCACGAAGCACCATGATTGGTTGATACCATGATATAACGCCTGCTATAGGCTATTGTTATTATTATTTTATGCAGCACTGCACGTAGCCTATATGCCTACAAGGCACAACAAACCTGGTGTTCATTATATATATATATACACACTCACCTAAAGGATTATTAGGAACACCATACTAATACTGTGTTTGACCCCCTTTCGCCTTAGAAACTGCCTTAATTCTACGTGGCATTGATTAAACAAGGTGCTGAAAGCATTCTTTAGAAATGTTGGCCCATATTGATAGGATAGCATCTTGCATTTGATGGAGATTTGTGGGATGCACATCCAGGGCACGAAGCTCCCGTTCCACCACATCCCAAAGATGCTCTATTGGGTTGAGATCTGGTGACTGTGGGGGCCATTTTAGTACAGTGAACTCATTGTCATGTTCAAGAAACCAATTTGAAATGATTCGAGCTTTGTGACATGGTGCATTATCCTGCTGGAAGTAGCCATCAGAGGATGGGTACATGGTGGTCATAAAGGGATGGACATGGTCAGAAACAATGCTCAGGTAGGCCGTGGCATTTAAACGATGCCCAATTGGCACTAAGGGGCCTAAAGTGTGCCAAGTAAACATCCCCCACACCATTACACCACCACCACCAGCCTGCACAGTGGTAACAAGGCATGATGGATCCATGTTCTCATTCTGTTTACGCCAAATTCTGACTCTACCATCTGAATGTCTCAACAGAAATCGAGACTCATCAGACCAGGCAACATTTTTCCAGTCTTCAACTGTCCAATTTTGGTGAGCTCGTGCAAACTGTAGCCTCTTTTTCCTATTTGTAGTGGAGATGAGTGGTACCCGGTGGGGTCTTCTGCTGTTGTAGCCCATCCGCCTCAAGGTTGTGCGTGTTGTGGCTTCACAAATGCTTTGCTGCATACCTCGGTTGTAACGAGTGGTTATTTCAGTCAAAGTTGCTCTTCTATCAGCTTGAATCAGTCGGCCCATTCTCCTCAGACCTCTAGCATCAACAAGGCATTTTCGCCCACAGGACTGCCGCATACTGGATGTTTTTCCCTTTTCACACCATTCTTTGTAAACCCTAGAAATGGTTGTGCGTGAAAATCCCAGTAACTGAGCAGATTGTGAAATACTCAGACCGGCCCGTCTGGCACCAGCAACCATGCCACGCTCAAAATTGCTTAAATCACCTTTCTTTCCCATTCTGACATTCAGTTTGGAGTATATACTGTATATATATATGTATATATATATATATATATATATATATATATATATATATATATATATATTAGGGCTGGGGGAATTAACACGTTAATCTTTGCAATTAATTTGAGATGTTTAACGCATTAAAAAAAAATAACGCAATTGACGCAGCACCTTTTTTGCCTCGTTTTAATGACTTCCTTTTGCGGCTGCTATTGAAAAGGCCGAAAACATGCCGTCCCACCCCTCCGTGTTCGGCGATAAGGTTTCATTCCCGCGCAGCTTGTTTAGTAACTTCACGAGCGGGTCTTTTCCGTTCCGTATGTGCGCCGCGCTTTCCGTTCCGTGTGTGCGCCGCGCTCTCCGTTCCGTGTGTGTGTGTGTGTGTGTGTGTGTGTGTGTGTGTGTGTGTGTGTGTGTGTGTGTGTGTGGGCGCGCTGCGCTCTCTGCTCAATGTTCCGCTCCGTGTTTGCACTGTGCATTCTGCTCTGTCATTAACGGCCCAAATGCTCCAATCATGTACCGATCAAGCACTGGAAAAGCAAAGTCCGCTCAAATAACGTGAAATTTCTCAGTAGTAGACTTCTGTTTGCTGAGCTGGTATAGCCATGCTGGCCAACAATGGTAAAATTGCCTACTCTGATCACATGCTCTGGTAATAATAGCTTTGTATGACTATAATTTATTTTGATTATTAGTAAAAAAAATAAATCTGTTAAATCTGAGCATGTTGCATAGAACTGAATGAAGAATAATATATTGATATATTGATGTTTAATATTTTAAAAAAGGGCTATTTTCTGTCCAATTTGTGTGGACAATTTTCTTTTATTCCCCTTTTTTTGTCTGTTGTTTAATTTAATCAGCAATTCTGCGTCTAACTATTGATGATTACAAGTTTGGGGGAAATGCAATTAATTGTGATTAATCACAGCAAATTGTGAGATTAATTAGTAAAAATTGTTTAATCGATTCCCATCCCTAATATATATATATATTTATGTGTGTGTGTGTGTGTGTGAGTGTGTGAGTGTGTGTGTATTTTATACATTTTAAAATTGCAAATTTTAACCAGAAAAATCTCAAATGTATTCACAAAATCTTGCACCCCTATAGACCAATTTCAAGCCGACGTCACAGTTACGTCACGGCGTTAGCTGGTGGCAAAACAAAGCAAAAACTGGAGGCGGCCAACACAAACCAGCACAGATTTAGCTACATAATAAGGAGCTTAAATTATTATTATTGTTATTAAATGTCATCTTGTTGTGTTGTTGGGTGCAAGAATCGACAGAGTACAGGCTCCAATTTGAAATTGTATCGTATAATGTTTTCAAAATTATTGTGATTATTTGTAAATCATCTATGATTATATACATTGTTTTGATTGAGTGTGATTAGACTTTTTGAAGAACCTGGTAAGAAAGGATAATCAAATACATAGTTAAAAAATGAATATGCTGTATCAGGAATTTTTACATTTTTCATCTAATTTTTAGCTAACAAAACTCGCAAACTAAGGTAGGTGAAGCGGCCAGAGAGATCGTTTTGCCACCACCTAAGCTCTGCCCACAAAAAACGTCACCATGTTTACCAACTGAAAAGGGGTCTATAGTTTCTCTTGATATCAGCATGGTCACAGGGTTTTTTTTTTGTGTGTTTTTTTTACAGGGACCAGATGCCCCACTGATGAGTCCTGCTGACTTTAACATTCACATGAGTCTCTGTACATGAAATGGTAAAGTGAAAAATCAAACACCTTGGAAATGACAGGTATGTACTATGTTTCAGGAATGGCACAAAGGTTTGTGACTGTTCAAGTCTCTGTCTTTAGATCAGTGTGTTCAATAATGTGCTTTTTTGTCATTTGTTGTGTATCTTTGGATTTTGTTGTGTTTTAAATAAATCCAAAAAATCAAAAAGCCATTCTTTTTTAAATCTCTCCTCATTCTTTGTGCAAGGTTCCTCATAATGATAGGGCCTGATAGCACCTGATTGGGCCATTATAGGAGTGCATTTTTCTTTCTCAGGTGTGAAACACATCAATATTCATGATGATTCACACCCTCCTCGCATAAAGCTTTCTTACACAAAACATGTCTTACAAATTTTAAATCAATGTATAGTTTTATCTGAATGAGTAGGCAGGATGATTTTCACATAGTTTTGTAGCAAATATTCTGGGCTACGTGATACAATTCAAAAGTCTTGTGAAGAAATAATCAATATTGGTTTCAATTACCTTATTTCAGTGACAACTTTTTTTTTCACAAACCATGCATAAATGTAATTATCTCAAAACTACAAACTTTTACATATATGCTGCTGACATATTATTGTAGCAGAGTTTGTGCTAAATACAGTGTAATCAGACTTTAGCCATGAAAATGTCACAAGTAACAGAAATAAGCACAAATGTCAGCGCATGTCAGAACACCTCCAGGGCCCAGAAAACACCTCCGACCCCAGAGGGTTAATGGTTCACTTCAGGATCAAAATAAACATCTATTGTCAAATAAAAAGAGAAGAGCAATGATAACATATCAACTAAACATAAATCAAATTTAGGCTACATTTAATTTAAATTTGTGATTTGGCCATTGGTCAGAAGAATCTTAAGTACTTTTTGAATAACTTTGATTAGATTTTGAATAGAGTAATCATTCTTAAAAATGTGTTAATTATAATTAAATTATATAAATTACACAGTTACACGTAATAATATAGTATAGATTAAGATTGTCTAAATTACCAACCCCAGTTTTTGCTTTTTCTCTCTCTTTAGAAACTTTACATTTAGTTTCAATCTGAAGTGTTTTTTTTTTTGTTGTTGTTTTTTTCACATTCATGTTAATGATCTCTAAAAGCTTCTGGCCAAATGACTTTCTGTTTTCTGATTATAGTAAGATTTAAAAATACTTTGATGAAAAAGTGGAAGCGGTTCATCAGGAAATGGACAACTGACATTATAAAGAGCGAGAGAGACAGGCAGACAGTCAGAGGCCAGCGTTCACACATGTGCTCATGTTTGTCATGACCACAAGCTTTGGACAGTGGCAGCTGTTTAACCTCTGCTGTTTTACACACACACACACACACACACACACACACACACACACACACACACACACACACACACACACACACACACACACACACACACACACACACACACACACACACACACACACACACACACACACACACACAGACACAATGGCATAGTTTTGGTTTGAACATTCCCGGTGGTGGGGTTTGACGTGTGAACCGTTTTAGCGGGGTCCTGGGACATGCTCCCTCGTAAGGTTTATTTATTTGATTGTTTGTTCATTTTGTTTGCAAAATTGTCTTTTGTGGTTTCATCCACACATGCAAAGTTAATTGATAACATAATTGCAATAAAATAATAACCTAGTTAACAATTATTTTTTTTACATAGGATAGATTTATATGATGTCTTTTTTTAAGGCCCTGGAATTTGACAATGTTTTACTTCAAAGTGTCATGGGAAGTCAAACTAACTTAGACTAACTGAACCTTTACTTAACATTTTCTTATATTGAAATTGTTTATTTCCTACTCCTTAAAAGTTCATCAGCTTTAGGATTTTGACTGTCATCTCTTGGAATATCTGAAGGCCAGGTTTTTCCAATTAGCCGTCATTGGAACACAATTTACACAAAAAAACATTTTGTTTGGTCAATAATTCGAGTAGGTCCCGACTTTAAAGCTCAACAACAACTTGCACTTGGCCTTATGAAAATGAACCATAGTTATTGTAATTGTTTAACTGTAAGGCTGTAATTAGAGTTAAGACCATTGATGGCTCCTCATTACCATGCTTAAGCCTACACATTTAGAAATAGTGGTCGACCGATACATCACCAAGGCCGATATATCGGCCGATATTTGGCATTTTTAAAATATCGGCATCGACCGATAAGTTTTTCTGATTGGCCGATGTGTTGGAAGCGGCACTTTTATTTTGATGGTGCTCCGGACTTTTATTTTGACGGTCGGCGCTGAGAACACCAGTGCCTGAGAAGAGAACAGCAGCGCCTGATCACACTGTACTCACTCACGTTCTCCGTCTTTAGTTTACAATCTCTGTCAGTCATATCTAATACTTTGTTAGACAGAACTGGTAAACAAAGAAAGTAAATAATATGCGAAAAAGTAAAGCGTTTGCTTTTATATTATTTACCAGAAAAGGCAAACAATCAGGCTAAAATACGTTATCATTTACCGTCAACATTCAGCAAATTTGCATCTACATCATTTAAACAAATCTTTTTAATTTGATTTAATTTCACAAACCTTGCAGATTTAATCGAATCAAGCTGTGATATCTTGTGAAGTGTGCATTTGTAGCCTGCATAAACGTGTGATTGCGAGTGACAGTCAGCCCGTGCGAAGTGAGTGAATGCAAACAGAAGATCAGCTTCACAAGAGACGCGATCAAAAAACTTGAAATCCTTCGTTTTAAAATATGCTGTGCTATATCCAGTTGCCCACTGTGTCATATTCATATCGTTTTCACTGTGTGCTGTATGTAATATTAGTGTTACCTTGTCTTTATTTGAAAAAAAATATGATTACCAGTGCGCACGGAATTACCAGATTACCGAGTGCCCTGTTAAAGTGTTTACTTCCTTTTTAGTCACATATTCATATATTTTTAAACAATTACTTTATTGTGAAAAATACTGTAATAGGATTGCAGATTCTAGAAGTTGCCATCTAAAGTATAAGCATGTTCATTTTACTGATTTGTTTTCTAATTTATTTCTAATTTATTAAATATTGATTAAAATAAATATAAAGTATAAAAAATATCGGCTTTATATCGGCCACCCTGCTCTCTAAGATAACGGCATCGGCAATCAAAAAAACAATATTGGTTGACCACTAAATAAACAATAGTTCTGAGGCACTCAAAGGGAATATAGGTTTAAAAAGCCTTTATTTAAACTTGGCTATCCATTAAAAACATGCCAACATGTTTCGGCCACTGTGGCCTTCTTCAGGGCAAATTCAAAATGGCAGTCTGTAGACTGCATGCTATATATATATATATATATGCATGTTGTCACATGACCTAGAAGCACAGGTGCTCATCTGCACATATCACCTGACTGCAAACAATTACAACAAGTTACTTTAGATAAGTCACATTTTCACATCAGGATAGTTTAAAATATCACTAGATACACGTAGCAAGAGGTTACTTTATATAAGACAAATTACACAAAAAAAAAGATTTAATTTAATTTCATGAATATGTGCAATGTCAGATATTGAATAATTTTACACTTTCTATATTTTACCTCTTTCCACATCAAAATACAATTTGAAATATCAATCTAGATAGATACATATAGCAAAACATTAACATGTGCATATAGTCAGTTACAAAAAAGGAGAAAAATCCAATTCCAAGTTTAGACCAGGGTATTGATTAGCTTTTAAAGTATAAATCCAAAAGGATTCTCTTTGTAAAAGTTTTTTGAGTCTATCTCCCTCTCTTGGTGATATTTTAACATGTTCTATCCCAAAGATTTTTAGAGTATCGCTACTTCCGTGGTTCGCCTCTTTGTAATGTAGAGCCATAGGGTCTTGGTGATTGCTTGTTCTTATCGCATATTTGTGTTCTGCTAATCTTTCTTTAAGCTTACGTTTGGTTCTTCCAATATAAAAACAGCCACAAGGACATTCAAGTCTATAGACAACAAATGAGGTATTGCAATTAATAAATGAGTGTATACTGTATTCACGATTTGATGTCACATCTGTAAAACTATTGGTCTTGACCATATTGTTACAGTGATTACAGTTTCCACACTTATAGTTACCTCTTTTTATTCCTAGCCAGGTTTTATTCTGTACAGGAGGCATATAGCTTTTCACTAAACTATCTTTTAGAGTAGGAGCTCGTTTAAAGGTGATAGTAGGTACCTCCGGCAGTACATCTCTCAAGACAGTATCACTTTTTATTATGTCCCAATTCTTCTTGATTATTTGCTTTATCTTATTGGCTTGACTACTGTATTGTGTAACAAAATAAACTTGTTTTGGCTCTTGTTGTCGCCTCTGTTTCTGAACCAACAACTGTTCTCTACTAATTTCTTTAACTCTATTATAGGCTGTATCTAAGGTCTTGTGTTTATATCCTCTTTTCTTAAACCTTTGAACCATGTCTTGAGCATTTTTATCAAAAACGTCTTCATAATCGCATATGCGTTTAATCCTTTGAAACTGGCCACAAGGGATATTCTCTATTAACCAAGGTGGGTGGTAGCTTTCTGCCCTCAGAATGGTATTCCGATCAGTGGGTTTTCTAAACACGGACGTGTGCAATTCACCTGTGTCATCTTTTGATATCTCCAGATCTAGGAAATGGATATTTGTTAATGAGAACTCTAGACTCAGCTTCAAATTAGGATTATGACCCAGACCATATAAGAAGAACATCGTCAATATATCTACCCCACCATACAATCTTATTAACATACTCATTTAGACTCGAATAGACAAATGTTTCCTCCCAGAGACCCATAAACAGATTTGAATAATTTGATGCAAAGCAAGCTCCCATTGCTGTACCTTTTATCTGCTTAAAGAATTTGTTTTGGAATAAGAAAACATTGTTGGTTAGTGTCCATTCTGTTAGTTTTAAGATAAACTCTGCTGGGGGCATCTGTTCTGGTGGTCTCTTCTCCAAATAATGTGACAATGCCTTTAATCCTTCTTCGTGATCAATGTTCGTATATGGGCCATTCTACAGAATTGGTGCAAACTGCTGTCCCTCATCCAAAAAACACATTTGAAAAGCATTTAATTATTAAAATCTTAGATGTTTACTAAGATCCTTCAATTATCTATTGAAACCCACAATAATATTTAAGATATCAGTAAGCTTTATATATATAAAATCATAATTTATGGGCTACTTTCAATTAGGAGGTGGCTGTCCCAAACCCTAACCCCTAAATTTCAACTTGTGAAAATGATATTGAATAATTTTTTGCAAATTTTTCCATTCTTGTTTTAAAAAAAATATTTTTGTTTTTTTTTAAAAAATGAAGTTAAAAAAAATATTTATTTTATATTTTATTTTTAAATCATGAAACTTTATCTAAAAAAACATGTCCCGCATTTTCATGTCACTACCAAAACAGTGAATGTTGTAGTCCATTGGCTGAGACTGATTTTAACCACACTCCTACATTTTTGATCAGGAAATATTCCTGTGTCCCTCTCTCTCATGTGCTATATGGTGAGTAGATTGATCCCATCATTTTGAGGTAAATGTGTTCTAAAGTCTAAAAATCTGTGTGTAACTTTAAGGAATGTCACTACCAAACTCATTTTTTCTGCTATTGAGTATTTTTTTTGGGATGTTATTCCATAAAATTTAGTTGTTATATGTGTTCAACTGTTCTGACCAGTGATGGCTAACCATGTGCTGATTAGCATCTTCGAGCTAGGCTCAAAAGTTATCTAAAATTGTCACTACCAAAACAGTCACAACCGAAACATTTTCTTGAAGTTTCGGTTGTGACATTGTTTTGGTAGTGACAAAAGGGAACACATAATCCTTTATTTGGAGGAATAAACTACATTTTAGTACAGTTATGCAAATAATTACTACTGTAGTATGTTTTAGTAGTGTTTTAGTATGCAATATTCTGTTAAAATTCTGTAATGTGATGAGGTTATAATTACTTAAGGTTGCAGTCCATGATACTAGCTTAGGTGTAAGGTTGTTGTCAGTAATGTTAATTTCTATGATTAACTTGGCAAGGAGAATGACATAAAACACCAACATGCCTAAAAAAAATAGAAAAACTACAACAGAGAGACAGAGAGAATACAAACAAAGGTTGAGGGAAGACCCAGTGAAGTACGAGGAATACTTAAGGAAAGAAAATGAAAGAAATAAG
Organism: Squalius cephalus; assembly: GCF_949319135.1. Classification (NCBI taxonomy): domain Eukaryota; kingdom Metazoa; phylum Chordata; class Actinopteri; order Cypriniformes; family Leuciscidae; genus Squalius; species Squalius cephalus. The sequence goes on along the minus strand of NC_137124.1, from coordinate 46,104,179 downwards.
AAACGAAGGGAAGAAGGAAAGTTGAAGAGTATCAGTGAATTATCTGACAGGGAGCAAAGACATGTCAGAAAAGCATGGAGGAAAAGACAGAAAAGACACAGGATGATGGTGAAAAGACAAAAAGAGATGGAGACATTTTGCAGGGCTTCCACACCACCTAGCACTTCCAGTGAGGGTGATCAGACACCAGTACACACACACACACACACACACACACACACACACACACACTTCAGTGGTTCTGGAGATTTATCTGAATGAGGAAAATTATTCTGAAATTAATGTATTATGTAAACACACACACACACACACACACACACACACACACACACAGAGTTCAGTGGTTCTGGAGATTTATCTGAATGACTCATAAACAAAATGTTGAAAATGTGAAAATAAAACAAAGTGGTTCTGAGTCTACATTGTAAGTTGTTGTTTTTTTAGGAAGAAAAATCTATGAGCATACCTCTTCTCACTTGCACCTCAAGACCAAAGTATAGAATAGCTCGAGGTGTTCTTATAAGATATTTACTGTCAGATGTGTGTCTGCTATATGTACTGACTGCATATGTGCATCATAGTTATTTATTTATATTAACATAAAATGTGGACAGTCTGATTCAGCCATGGCAAACTAATTATTGTGGTCACTACCAAAACATTACTGTCACTACCAAAAATGTGCAGTCACTACCGTAACATGGGATGTTTTGTCAAAAATAAAGTATATTGAATTATCAACTAAGATGTTATGATAGTGTTTGGTTCAATGCATATTAATACTAATGAATCCTTAACTTTGAAATCAGTACGATAAACTTTATGCCTTCTACAAAGAAAGATTGGGTTCAAAATACAACAAATCTCATAAATCACACTTAAAATATTATTAAAATTATAATCTTTATTGATTTAACCAGTAAAAATATTTTTTAAAAATAGAAAAAATATATATTTATAAGGTAGATGTAAACAAAATCTTAATAGGTCATTATAAGCCTTCTTAATAAATTATTTAATATTGTGTTTCGGTAGTGACAAATTTGGGGAGAAGGAAAATATTCCAGCATTTTCTGAAAATACAATATGAGAATTAACTGCACAATTACTAGAAAAGCATACCTTGGATATTATACAATTTGCATACATGCAAAATTTGTGGGAAAAAACAAAAAAATTTCAAGATGTTTCCAACTCTGACTTTGCACCAATTCTGTAGAATGGCCCATATAGTGACTCAACGTCCATCGTCACTAGAAAGGCAGTACCAATATTTTTCATTTCTTTGATCTTATTTAACACAAATGTACTGTCTTGGATAAAGGAGGGCAAGTCTATTACAAATTGCTTAATATGAAAATCAACAAACTTGGATGCAGGTTCAATCACTGACCCATTGCCACTTATGATTGGCCTTCCTGGTGGGTTCTCCAAGTTCTTGTGTATTTTCGGAAGCATGTAAAAAGAAGCAATTCTTGGGCATTTACATTGTAGGAAATCATGTTCTTTTTTAGAAATCCAGTCTTCACTTTTTGCATATTTAAGCATCTCCTCTAGTTCACTCTTAATTTGTTCTATTGGATTAGATGGTAAAGGCTGATAGTACTCACGGTTATCCAGTTGACGCATGGCCTCAATGATGTACTGGTCTCTGCCCCACACTACCACTGCTCCTCCTTTATCTGCTCTTTTGATGATGATTTCGTTGTTAGTTGACAGACATTTTAAAGCTTCTTTTTCATCCTTTGACAGGTTGTAATTCTGTTGAGTTTTTTTTACCAGGTACGAAGAGTTTATTCACTTCATATGTAACTTTTGTAGAAAAAGTATTCAAAGTCGAATTGTTTATGTAAGGCATAAAAGTTGACTTGGGCCTAAAGTGTGTCTCTTGGGAGTGAGCAGCTGTTTCGCTATAGTTGGTGTAATGCCACACTTTTAGCTGAAGGTTGCGGTAAAATTTAAATAAGTCAACTTTAGTTTGGAACTCCTTAGTTGGGTTTGTAGGTGCAAAGGACAGACCTTTTGATAGAACTGGCTGTTTGAAAGTTGACCACTATTTAGAAACTATAGCTATGTTACAGCTGTTATAAAATCTATTACCTTAACAGATTATCTATTATAAATTCTACAAATGAGTCAAAATTTATCACAGTAAATAGGCTTACAATAAAACATGATACATTCTATAAAAGTGCTCATGAGTAGTTTAAAAAGATTTCTAATTTATGTTGGTGTTCAACTCAGGTGGTTGGAAATTCTCAAACATTAGTCACCAGGCACGTTAAAAAAAACATGCGCCACTGACATCAAAAGTGTGCCCGCTGTAAGCGCACACCACTGCAGATAAACGTTGTCATCAAACAATGCCTTAACAGCGACTCTAACAGAGCCACAAACGAGTGTCTTTCTATCAGCCCCCTTTACAGCTCAGGCGGCTAGATATACTCAAACATTAGTCACCAAGCCCGTTACAAAACGCGCATCACTGATATCAAGCACTGCCTCAAAGGCGACTCAAGCAGTCAACGGGTCTGCTGTAAGGCGCACACCGCTGCAGAGGAACGCTGTTTTAACAGCGGCTCAAACAGAGCGAGAAATTAATCCCCAACAGTCCCCCTCACACAGGCTAAATGTTCGAAAATCAGTCTCCAGGCCCGCTACAAAGCATGTGCTACTGAAAACACTTATCACTTTAGTCAACGGGCCCGCTGCAGCGCACGCCACCGCAGATAGTCACTGTCTTAGCAACAGCTCAAACAGAGCAGCAAATGAGTATTCAAAATCATTCACCAGGCCCGTTACAAATCACGCATCTCTGTCAATGAATGTTGTTTCAACAGCAATCCCAAGCACACTCGAAAAGAATGCTTTTCTAGCGCACACAACCAGGGCGGCTGGGTCCCCGCTGCATGGCGGCCCGCCCCCAGATTCCATTCAACCCCTAGCTACACGGGCCGAGGCCTGGCAGGCCATCCCCGAAGTATCAGACTGGGAAATGAAAACTATAAGCGAGGTTACTCACTCCAGTTTGCTCGCAGACCCCTGCGCTTTCGCGCAGTAGTCAAGACATCAGTGAAAAGCAGCGTGGCTCACGTCCTTCGTTGAACTGTTGAACCTACTAATTAAAGGAGCTGTCGAAACAGTTCCCCTATCTTTAAGCGAGTTGGGCTTTTTAGAGTCGTTACTTCCTCGTTCTGAAGTAGGACGACGGCCTCAGGCCGTTATTGGATCTAAGACACCTGAACAAGGCCCTTATGAAACGGCTATTCAAAATGCTTACAACCAAAAAAATCCTTGTGCAAATCCGCCCGGGGGGATTGGTTTTTCTCAGTGGATCTGAAAGATGCTTACTTTCATATCCAAATTGCCCACCACCACTGGCCATTCTTGAGATTCGCCTTTGAGGGGCATGCTTATCAATATACTGTCCTACCATTCGGTCGGTCCCTAGCTCCCCGCACTTTTACAAGGTGCATGGATGCTGTGCTTGTCCCCCTGAGACAACGAGGAATGCCCATCCTGAACTACCTCGAAAATTGGCTCGTCCTAGCCCAATCAGAGGAAGAACTGATAATGCACAGATCCTGGCTCCTCAGCCATCTAGAATGCCTAGGTCTCAGGATCAATATCACGAAGAGCGCGCTGTCCCCCAGCCAGCATACAGCTTTTCTGGGAACAGTTATTGACTCAAGACAGATGAAAGCAAGGCTCTCACCAGACCGCGACCTCACTATTCAACAGCTAGTTGCATTCGGCCGGTCTCTGGCACCTCGTAAAAATACGAAGTGCATGGACGCAGCTCTTTCCCCCTGAGACAGCGGGGAATGCACTTTCTGAATTACCTCGACGATTGGCTCCAAATCGGAGGCAGAATTACTGACCCACAGATCCTGGCTTCTCAACCATTTGCAATGCCTTGGGCTCAGGATACATTTTTCCAAGAGTATACTGTCTCCCAGCCAAAGTGTAACCTTCCTGGGAACAGTTATCGACTCGGTTCGACTCGGTTCATGGCTCACGCCAGACCAGGCTCTCTCCATTCAACAGCTTGCGGCTTCATTCAGGGCGGGCTGACTTGCGCATCAAAGTGACCCACGGCTGTATCTGAGCCCTGGCTCCTTGGAAAGTAGCCGACTGGTACCAATTGGGCGTGAACATGGGGAGTGGTCTCGAGGAGGAAGGTGATTTCAACAGATGCTTAGGTTGGGGAGCCCTGTTCGAGGGCAGGCCCGTTTCTGGCCTCTGGTCGAGCCCGGAAAGGCGCTTGCATATCAACTGCCTTGAAATGAGAGCGTTTTTCTCTGGCCTTAAAAGCCTTCTTCCCAAACCTGGTGGGGCACCACGTCTTGGTCTGGACGGACAATATGTCAGTGGTATCCTATATAAATCGCCAGGGCGGTCTCAGGTCGAACAACCTGCACACCAAGCCCAAACTTCTCCTCTTAGGGGTACACGCCAACCTGCGCTCGCTGAGAGCGGCGCATGTGCCAGGCGTTCTGAAACAGGGTGTGGATATGCTATCCAGAGACAATGTTCCCTCGGGGAATGGTCTCTTCACCCCCTGACGGTTCAGCTGATATGGAGTGTTTTCGGTGAGGCAGAGGTCGACCTCTTTGCCTCAGAAGGCAACTCTCAATGCCCAGTCTTCTTTTCCAAAGACAGGGGCGCGCTGGCCCACAACGGGCCCAGCCGCCCTCTTTATGCATTTCCTCCGGTCTCGATGCTCCCTCAGGTCATCGAACGGATCAGGAAAAGCAAGAGTGCTGTCCTTCTAGTAGCCCCTCTCTGGAAGACCCAGGTCTGGTTCCCCGAGTTGGCGCAGCTGCTGGAATCAGCTCCTTGGCCTATACCGTTGAGGAGGGACCTCCTCATGCAGGCGAACGGGACGATCTGGCATCCCCGTCCCGACTAGTGGGCCTTCCACGTATGGCCCCTCAATGGGTACCCGGGGGCCTCCCGGAAAAGGTCTTAAGTTTTGGATGGCACACTGGAGGCCTCTCTGCCGACTACATATGATTACTGAAATGTGTATTAGTTTAGATATTAGTTAATAATTAATGCAAAAAATATGAAAAAAAGGAAAAAAGTTATGCTCATCCCCTGTGTGGTTGTGTTTTTCATAACCACAATAATAATAATAAAAACAATACTTGAACATTTATACTATTCTAAAGTTTACCGTAAATCCTCTAATAGTGGCCTGTATTCCATTAGTGGCCGGGTCTCTAACATTGGCCGGTCTCGCTGTTGGCGGAGGTAAATAAAGGCCGGTCTCTAATAGAGCATCACAGTCCCGCCCACAGCCGGTGCCGGAAGTAAAAATTCAATACAATTTCTCCATTGACAGTTGGGGTATAAGCCATAAAAACGTAACCATACATGGTAGACTTAAAACCAGCTACGGCAGTACTAAGCGATTGTATATGCTCATATAACCGCCAAAAGTTCATGGGGCACTAACCTTGTTTTGAGATAAATGCCTTTTATTCGCGATGTCTTGGAGAAGTACTTCATTACCCACAATCCTAAACAATCCCACAATCCCACAGTGATGCATCTGATTGGTGGAGCTCGTGTAAACCCTGCGAAAGTTCGTGAAGACTCAAGATAAATAGAAAAAAAAAAAAAAACTGTTGCGTTTTTTTGCACGGTATCACTGATGTGACATTTGAACCGAGGAGTCTTCATATATGGTATGAGTCATATCAAGCATTTTATGATGCCACTGTCAAAACAATATTTAGCTTAGGCATACCCAGAGCCATAGAGAGCTCTTCATGCATTTACTGAACATTTGTGCAATAATTCATGGCAAGTTAATAAACTGAATATGATGCACTTTCTGGTTTGCTGACCTTCACTTTTTAATTTTCACTTGTTGTTATTAAGAAAATACATTAAATGTTATTAAAATTAAGGATGAACTATAACTTCATGAATAAAATGAGCATGGACCACAAGTGGGAAATTGTTGAGGCATTTGTCAGCAACCTGCCCGTGGGCCGCTGAAACTGATGAGCAGAACGCCGCGCGGACTGCCAGATCTGCACCCGTGCTTTCCAGTCTATTTACACAATTACTACTGAAAGAACTGCTATAAACGGCACAAGAAAAAGTTTGCGTGGCTGTCGTCAGATTTTGAAGTCGCTCTAAAGGCTCTTTCGCGGTTGTGGCTTCAGTCGACTTCAGTGAGGCGCGGTGGTTTATGGGATGAGTAGTTCCTTCGCTCGGAAATGAAAATATGTACACAGTCTTGTACCTTTGACTTTTTTTGGATTTTCTCGCCGTTTTTTCACTCGAAATGATATGTTGTATGCCTATGAGTTCAACAGTAGCTGGTTATCCTCAGACATGCTCTAAAACTCTTTAGATACGGATTTTCGAAAACGTCAATGGGAGAAATGAATGGGAAATTTACTTCCGGCACCGAAGCGCTCTCGGGCTGTGGGCGGGACTGTGATGCTCTATAGTGGCCGGGGCTATTATTAGAACCAACGTTTTTCTGGGCAGGCCACAACATTATGCTTGTGATTGTAACATGCAAATACCACAGGGGGGCAATGTTTGCTAATGAATCCAAGCCATAGCTATGGTAGCCTGGTCATGTCAATCACTTCGCTCTTGACTCGCACGTGAGAATTCAGTCACCGGTAGGCTAATGTTGTTTACCATGGCAGCTGCGGAGCCAAAGAGGATTTTTGGCGAAAATCTATTTTTTAACCCCCTGGGATCGACAATCGCACTGGCGCGATAGGCTCGCTTTTTTTCTTAAGTGCAAAAGAGTTTCAAAATACTCTGTTGACTTTGATCTCTTAATTACGGAGAGCGCGCGTTATTCAAACGCAAATAATCTGAGGCGATCCACGCAAACCTGAACACCCACAATCAGCTGGATAACACACATCTATCTAAGTAATAATAATCCTGGAAAATTTACCTCAGAAGTGCTTGGAAGTATTATTTCGAGGACCAACGGATCCAGCTGAGAAATAGGTCAGTTCTATTTGCTTTGTTCTAATCGCAATAGTGTCTGTAAGTTTCACGCAAAAAGACACGCGTTTCTAGTGTGTGAATGAATGAATGAAATCAATGAATGCACAGATGCGTGCTGTTGTGGAGCTAACGTTACTACTGCTGGAACAAATACTGTTTCAAAATGAATCATTGCTTTTCACAAAAAATATTATTTATATTATATTTATTTGTTGTTAATGTTCTGTATGCATACCATAATGTTATATGGTAACTAACTGTACGTTTTCAATAAATTAACCTAGTATTTTATAGGTTAAAATAGACACAAAATCTCGTTTTTATTCATTCTACTGGTAGTCCGTTTTGCTCAAATACAAATAAAGGCCTGTCTCTAATTATGGCCTCCTTCCAATAAAGGCCTGGGCCGCGATGCGCTTGAGTAAAATAAAGGCCCGGGCCTATATTTGAGGATTTACGGTATGTGGAACTCATTGCCATTTTGACAACTTCCTTGATTTTATTTCAATCGATTTACATCAGTGATGCGCGTGTTGATCCGAAATGAGCGGGTGCCTGCGGTCACCCGCGGTTACCCGCGGTTATGAGTCATCCAAAAATATTTTTAATGATATTCGGGTCGCGGTCGGTCGGGTCGTTTGAAATAAAGATGCCAATTAAACCTTTGTAATTTATATAGCACTAGAGAGCATATGAGCGGAGTGGAGCGGTAAGAATCTCCGCTCATCATCGCTCACGGAAATGTTCGCTCCCCCGCTCAAAGCTACATCAGGCCGCTCCGCTCATCATCGCTCAGCGCTCAACGCAGTTTGCTCCGTGCTCCACTCAAATCGCCCCCCGCTCGCTCCAAAAAAGGAAAAAAAAAACTACATGTATATCACTTTTAGCTTAGACCACAGCCTTACCTCCTAAAGAATTAATGAGCAACAACAACATTTTTCAAATAGAAATGTTTTATTTCAAATTACAAATTAGACCTATGTAAGAAGGAATATAGCCTACGTACACAAAGTCCTGTAAAATTAAACGAATAAATGGGCCTAATAATATAAATAACAATTGTATAAACAAAAATATAGCCTACATAAAAATGTTAAAAGTAAATTTATTAGGCCAGAATTTTGATAAGTGAACTTTTGCGCAACGCGCACGATTACAATTTAAATGGGCGTATATCCATTGTACACACAAACTGCTGTAAAGTAAAACGAATAAATGGGCCTAATAATATAGGCTAAATAAAATTTATATAAACAAAAATATAAAAAAAAATATACATAAACGTTTTAAAAGTAGGCTAAATTAGCCTAACTATTAGGCCAACATTCTTATAACTGAACTTTTGCGCAGCGCGCAGGATTAAAATTTAAATGGGCTTGTATCAATTGTTTGAATATTACGCTATATTTAATTTACACTTTGTTACAGGTTACCGTATTCAATTTGCTAACCTTTTGCTTTCTTCCCAGCGTGTTCACATCACACTGCATGTTTACGAGAGATGTGTCTTTTTAGATTCCAAAATGAATCTTTACTGACTGGAATGATGTCTCCACATTCGTTTTCTTCTACCACATTATAGCCTACACCTGTGACTTCTTATTTTCCTTTTTGAAGTAGCCAACATTTTGAACTCCATTATTGAGCCGAGTTTTGACTGAAAATAGAATCCATATTGCAGTCATCAACAGTAGACTGAGTCAGGCTTGACTGAGCATGCTTCAGAATCGTGGTGTGCGCGGAGCGAAATTGGAGCGGGAAATAGGGCGACGCTCCGTCCTTTTAACACTCCGTCCGGGTCAGGAAGCGGGTCGGGTACAATATTTTCTACTTTTTTTTTTGCGGTCCGAGTTGCGGGCGGGTTAGTTGAAAACGTCGGTCGGGTGTGGGTTGTTTATACATTGACCCGCGCATCACTGATTCACATACATTTGTTAATCATAAACAAGACATCCTCTGCTAAGGTGACCTGAACCTGACAATTTTTTTTTTCATGTTGTTATAAAAAATATATATAAAATTAGACCATCTTCATAAAAAGACTTGTGTACATACATGAACACATACACACACACACACAGTCCATACATATCTTTGGTTATATGTTGTTGTTTGAAGTAGTGGCAGTACTTCGAGTTCAGAAGTTTGTCCCCACTTTCACAAGCTACAAAATGAGCAAAAGTTTCACTAGCCAAGATGTTCTGGAAATCCTGTTGGAGAACGACAGTGATGGAGAACGTGACATCGGAAACAGAGAACCACACTGAAACCGCTATAGATCAAAATGTTTGATGGCAACACTTTATTTTAAGGTGCCATAGTTACACGTTAAATGTATCTACTATAGTAAATGATGCATAATTGCAAGTAGGCTAACTAACACTAAACCAAACCCTAACCCCAAACGTAACCCTATAGTAAGTACATGCAGTTAATATTACTCTGTGCAACAAAAACAAAATTGACATCAACAAAATTGATAATTATTTTTTTTTAAGGATTTTGGAGTGTTTATTATAAATGATTTATCCGTGCACATCATTATTTTGTTAAATTCATGTGCCTCGTAATCTTTAATCAAAATAACTTCCTCCCTCATGCAGCAACTTCTCTTCTCTGATGACGGGCCTGTCACTCACATGAGATCCACCAATAGCAAACCACAGCCATCCCATCAATTCCCCATGATCAAAATCAAGTTCTGCCCTACAATTGTTCTTGGTCCAAAAGACATTTCACTCACATATACGTCACAATAGGGAGGAAAACACGATCACAACTTCCATTTCATCCCGACTTTAAATGTAAGGGAAACCTTTTTAAAGGTGCTCTAAGCGATCCCGGGAGACGTTACTTCTTGTTGACGTTCGAATTGTTGTCAAACAAAACGGAGGCTAGCTAGACCCTCCCTCCTCCTCATCCCGTCTCCTCCCTCCTCCCCTCCCTTCCGACATAAAGGAAAGTCAAAGTATAGCTGCTAGAAACATATATGTTGTATTCAACAAAGTTAACGCTGACTGCATAGTTCTAGCTAATTACATCCTTGTGTTGGTTTGGCGAACATGAACGTCAGTTTAGAAAGAAAAATGGATTTACCCACCTGTTCTGCAAAAACAGAGCAACTGAATATCGGATTGGAATCCCTTCTGCCGGCAGAGTTCTCGCCACCTTTCAAAAGTTTTTTCCAATGTAAATTAGGTACTTCGCGCGTTCCTTATCCTTGTCCCTCTTCTTTGCAATTTGTTTATCGGAACGTCGTGTCGTGTCTTTTTGGTCGTCTGTCGGCCATAATTCAAACTTCCCTCTTCATGCTTCTCTCTCCTCCACACACCCCCTTCATGTGTACGTGCACTAACCCCCCAAACCCCACCCTCAAATAGCCTACTTCTCGCCAGTTATTGGCTGGAACACTGTTTGTTGTGTTTCGTGGTGCGGGTGAGCCCAGTTTGTTTTTGTTGCCGTTTGTGGAGCCTGGGCTGTCTACAGAGACCACGTTTTTTAACAGTGTGTTCAGGGTACAGGCAGCTAGCGGATAGTGAGGAGATGTTTGCTGTATGTGACAAAAAATGTTTTGGCCTAAAAAACGCGAGACATCACTTAGAGCACCTTTAATTTGCGTAAAAAAATAGATGTTTATATTTGGCATCTTTTTGGACTGTTTGACTTGCTGAATAAAAAAATGAAAGAAACATGAACTAGGAAATTAGTAATTAGAAGCTTAATGATTGATTATCAACTGTTAAGTGATAATTTGGTAAATTCAGACTTTTTAGCCTTAACCCTTTAGGCGCCAGAGGTTTTTTCCTAAAACGTTCGATTTTGACATCTTAATTTCAAAAGGCTATATCTTAAAAGTGATAAAAGATAGAGACTTTCTGTAAATTAGAGAAATATTAAGGATGACCCAAAGTTTATGTAGGGATTACATTTTCCCATCTAATTTGCATATTATGACGTCATATGGTGGCCGCCATCTTGGATTATAAATTTTTTATGGTTTTTGTTGATGTTTATTTGGTTGTTTGTTTTTTTTAGCTGACAAAGACACACACATCACAAGGACATGAACACAAAAAAAGAACACATATTGTGTACACTACTAAATGGTCAGGGAAATAGATAGTAAATCAACAGTGTAATAAATGGCAGACAAAAACAATTGTTGCAGGGCTTTTGCTGTAGAGATAATGACTCCCTATTCATCCAGGTGACATTTCTTGTAGTGTTTCATGGTGTGGTCTTGCGATAGACTATGCATAATAGCCCCTCTGCCCCGTGTCACATCACCTCTTCTCCTGCTACGAGCAGCAGCGCGCGCGGGCGCGGCCAGTTCTGCCTCGCGCGCGCGCCGAATGTGCACAGCTCGGACTACTGTCATTGTCATTGCGACTCCCCACCCTGCCTCCACGTTGCCCCCTAACTGCCCTATGAATACTTCGACCTCGTCTAACATACCCAGTGGCATTAGACAAAGTCTCCACCACAATACTGTCGCCGCGATTGCGGAGAGGCACACGGTCACGGCTAGCGCGGTAAAAATCTCCCGCGGCCGCCTCGTTCCCCACAACACTAACACGCCTGCTAACTTCGCGATGAACACTCCGACCCCGGGAAACATTGTTCCCACCACTGACATTGGGCAAAGGACCATCTAACGTTATATTGGGCAAAGGATTCACCGTTTGTGCTTGGTGTAGGGCTATACTTTCACTTTCAGAATCACCGTCATTTTCTGAAGGCAGATAACGTTATTCCCCTTCAGAATCAGGGTCCGTGAATAGAAGACACAACACTTCATTGCGGGTAAGCTTTATTGATGCCATTAGATAATAATAATAATAATAATCTAATGCAAATACTCACTGATGTTGACAATATTGCTCTGATAAAATGGCTCACTTGCACACTAGCTCCGCTTTTGTTCGCACTGATTCAATGCGCTCTAGCTCGAAGATTTTGTATAGAAGCATGACCTTTTTTTGAGTCGGGGATGAAGTATGACATGTCTGCCAACTAGTGGAGGGGAGGTTGAACGAAATTTGACACCCTATTTGACAAAATCGGCCGTTTTATTCAGTGCCGCATCTTGTCGAGTAAACTCGACCGTGGCGCCCAGAGGGTTAATGAATCTTGATGATTCAGTTTGACGGCACAATAGTGGGACAATTTAACTGGTTAATCATTTCAGTCAGTTGTTTTAAAATGCTTCTGTTTATGAATGTGTCTATCTGAACACAGAGTTTGCATGTTTTTATTAAACAAAGCGGTAATACTTTAGAATTATGTTCCATCATTAATTAATAACTAGACAGGAACATAGGAGTAATGCAATGTTAACATTCTAACTACTACTAACTAACAAGAAACTCTGATTAACAAATTAGTAAGTAATAGCACTTAGTCAAATGTGGTGGTTCACTATTAGTTAATCAATAACTGCTATTTTTTTCACACCTCCCAGATAAATACTAAGAACTACTATATAGTTCTATACTACAACCCCAAATCAGAAAAAGTTGGGACACTGTACAAATTGTGAGTAAAAAAGGAATGGAATAATTTACAAATCTCATAAACTTATATTTTATTCACAATAGAATATAGATAACATATCAAATGTTGAAAGTGAGACATTTTGAAATGTCATGCCAAATATTGGCTCATTTTGGATTTCATGAGAGCTACACATTCCAAAAAAGTTGGGACAGGTAGTAATAAGAGGCCGGAAAATTTAAATGTACATATAAGGAACAGCTGGAGAACCAATTTGCAACTTATTAGGTCAATTGGCAACATGATGGGGTATAAAAAGAGCCTCTCAGAGTGGCAGTGTCTCTCAGAAGTCAAGATGGGCAGAGGATCACCAATTCCCCCAATGCTGCGGCGAAAAATAGTGGAGCAATATCAGAAAGGAGTTTCTCAGAGAAAAATTGCAAAGAGTTTGAAGTTATCATCATCTACAGTGCATAATATCATCCAAAGATTCAGAGAATCTGGAAAAATCTCTGTGCGTAAGGGTCAAGGCCGGAAAACCATACTGGATGCCCGTGATCTTCGGGCCCTTAGACGGCACAGCATCACATACAGGAATGCTACTGTAATGGAAATCACAACATGGGCTCAGGAATACTTCCAGAAAACATTTTCGGTGAACACAATCCACCGTGCCATTCGCCGTTGCCAGCTAAAACTCTATAGGTCAAAAAAGAAGCCATATCTAAACAGGATCTAGAAGCGCAGGCGTTTTCTCTGGGCCAAGGCTCATTAAAAATGGACTGTGGCAAAGTGGAAAACTGTTCTGTGGTCAGACGAATCAAAATTTGAAGTTCTTTTTGGAAAACTGGGACGCCATGTCATCCAGACTAAAGAGGACAAGGACAACCCAAGTTGTTATCAGCGCTCAGTTCAGAAGCCTGCATCTCTGATGGTATGGGGTTGCATGAGTGCGTGTGGCATCAATGCTGAAAGGTAGGCTATATCCAAGTTCTAGAACAACATATGCTCCCATCCAGACGTCGTCTCTTTCAGGGAAGACCTTGCATTTTCCAACATGACAATGCCAGACCATATACTGCATCAATTACAATATCATGGCTGCGTAGAAGAAGGATCCGGGTACTGAAATGGCCAGCCTGCAGTCCAGATCTTTCACCCATAGAAAACATTTGGTGCATCATAAAGAGGAAGACCTAAGACAGTTGAGCAACTAGAAGCCTGTATTAGACAAGAATGGGATAACATTCCTATTCCTAAACTTGAGCAACTTGTCTCCTCAGTCCCCAGACGTTTGCAGACTGTTATAAAAAGAAGAGGGGATGCCACACAGTGGTAAACATGGCCTTGTCCCAACTTTTTTGAGATGTGTTGATGCCATGAAATTTAAAATCAACTTATTTTTCCCTTAAAATGATACATTTTCTCAGTTTAAACATTTGATATGTCATCTATGTTGTATTTTGAATAAAATATTGAAATTTGAAACTTCCACATCATTGCATTCTGTTTTTATTCACAATTTGTACAGTGTCCCAACTTTTTCTGATTTGGGGTTGTATATAGTATAGTATTATATTCATAATTAATGTGAATAATGCATAATGTTAGGGGTGTAACAATATACCGTGCCACAACATATCGCAATAAAAAAAATGCAACAATATGTATCGTGGATAGTGACAATATGTATTGTGTATAGTTAGTGTTAGTCAGAACTTCATGAAACTACTATATAATGTTGAATATAATGTATAGTGATGCAATGGGGGAATAGGTGTGGGTCCTGATAATGCCAAATGTCTGATGTTACCAGTAAAAAGTGGCCAACATTTTAAATATATCTAGTCAGTAACAGAGTGCAAGCATATTCGTCTAAAATGATTCTGTATTTTCAGCTTCAGAATCATGAATATTTTTTGTCCTGTGCATCAGCACCAAGTCCAAGCCTATTAATTTACACCCACAATGTAATATTAAATTTAGCATTTTAATCAATAGCACATTTTTTGTTAACCTTGTACATGTCTTGAAGTATCGCAATAGTATCGTACCGTGGGTTCAGTATCGTGATATGTATTGAATCGTAACATGAGGGTATCGTTACACCCCTACATAATAGTGTTGTCACGATACTAGAATTTCTAACTTCGATTTGATACCTTGAAAAATATCGATATTCGATACCATTTTCGATACCACAGAGAAAAAAACTGCCACAATATTAAAGGAGAACTCCGGTCAATTTTAACATTGAGCTAATTTTTTTGTACATTTGGAGTGCTGTCAATACAGAGAACAACGACAAAAATCGGTGTTGCCTACACCGAGTTATTCTATTTTTAAAATTTGCACCCTGTTGACTTCAATGGGGCAAGTACTAAACCTGCTTTTAGCCTCTTAACATCCTTGATGTGTCATTACAAGTGCACAGAAAATGTGAGTGATTCCTTCTGAGTGAACACGAGTGAGTCTGACTGCAGTAGATGTGAAAGAAATGTATAAAAATGATGTTATTTAAGCCAGCGCAAATACCTTTGTTTACATCCTGTTTTTCGGTTGAAGTCCAAAGTAGTCGATTGCCGAGTTCACGCGCGTGATCATAGGTATTAAACCTATGCGTGTGAACTCTGCAATCGACTACTTTGGGCTTCAACCGAAAACAGGATGTAAACAAAGGTATTTGCGCTGGCTTAAATAACATCATTTTTATACATATCTTTCACATCTACTGCAGTCAGACTCACTCGTGTTCACTCAGAAGGAATCACTCACATGAACTGTGCACTTGTAATGACACATCAAGGATGTTAAGAGGCTAAAAGCAGGTTTAGTACTTGCCCCATTTAAGTCAACAGGGTGCAAATTTTAAAAAATAGAATAACTCGGTGTAGGCAACACCGATTTTTGTCGTTGTTCTCTGTACTGACAGCACTCCAAATGTACAAAAAAATGAGCTCAATGTTAAAATTGACCGGAGTTCTCCTTTAAGGGGGTATTTTTTATTTATTTAAAGCTAAATATAACAAGTCTAGAACATGACAATGAGGTATATTTTACATGAACAAAAATGTCCTGAGGTAGTGCACTTGTTCAAAAGCATAAATGCAGGTTAATACATTAACGTTATTTGATGAACAGATTTAAACGCAAACGTGCGTGCATCACACGCGAAAACAATGCTCACTGGATCAACATGAAGTCAAGCCACCTTTATTTATATAGTGCTTTTAACAGTACAGATTGTGTCAAAGCACTTAACAGTATCAAATTGGAGGGTAGAGTGTCAGTAATGTATAATAATAAGATTAAACATTCAATTTTCAGTTAAAGGCATTTCATTATTGAATTCAGAGATGTCATTGTCTAGCTCAGTTTAGTTTAATTAGTATCTGTGTAATCAAATTGATGATAACCGCTAATGAAGGCAAATTGCAGAATTAAATAATAATTTTTTGAATAAAGTTAAAGTTAATTTTACCATCACACAGAACGAGCAGTGCGCTGCGTTTTTTATGTTGCTAGGCAACCACTGAAACAGCTGTCCTGTCAGTCAAGTAAACATCAAATCAGCCTTTTATTAACTTTATTTACTTTCTGTTAACATTGTGGTAGTTACGGTTCGTGAAGTCGTTAAGCTCCTGGTAACCCGCGAGAGCACCACAAGTTTATCCTCCATCATCGCACTCTCCGGGCGTTCAAGCAACTAGCTTTCATCACTAAAACGGAAGGCCCGCCTCTCCATTCAATCGATTGGACAGTGAAAAAAACGCGATGACGTCGGGCGCTTTTTCCGCTCAGAGTTGCTTTTTTGTCCGCTGGAAACCAACTGAAAATAGGCGCCTCTCACTGCAAAAAACGAGTCGGGTGTGATCGGCCCCATTCACTTTTGCTATTTAACCAGAGCGAATGAGACGAGTGCGCGTGTGGTGTTTGTCAATGTGCCTTTGGAGAGAAGTGAAAGTGACAGCTCGGCTAGTATCGATACTTCGGGAAATTAGTATTGGTACCGTTCAGATATTTCAGTATCGATATTTATCGAAATATCGATATTTTTGACAACACTACTAGCCTACATAATGTATAATTAATTCTAAAGTAAAGATCATGGTAACCCACTAGTAATGACTGGAGTATTACCACTTTAAAATTAAATTACCACTTTTAAAATGAATCAGTTACTATAGTGTTAATATTGCGTTACTCATTTGTTCCTGTGAAGTTATTCATTAATGACGAAACAGTATTCCAAATTGTTACAGACAAAGCTTCCCATTTATTTCCGCAGCAGACAGAAACTCAACATCCTCCACTGCCGCCTACATACAGTAGACAGTCCCTCACTGAACTGAAACCTCGAACCTCAATTTTTTCACCGAGCTCACTGCATTGCATTTTGAGATTGCCTTCTCTATGAGGGATACATGCAATGCTGTTTTAGTAGTTTGCTGTCATTTGAAGAATTGTCATAATTTATTGTCGCCTTCTTTGTCTACGTACTGTAGGTCGATCACTTGCTTTGGGAAGCTCTAAACTTTCTTTCTCTCTCTCTCTCTCTCTGTGTGATGGTTCCTGATTATTCCTGTCATTTTCCCATCCGCGAACGGCGCAGCACTAATTAAAGCCTGAAGCTGCAAACGAGCTGACAAGATTTTACTACCACAGCAAAACTCACAGACAAACTAAATTTAAACGCCATCCCACATGTGACCACATACACATCCTGAACACATGTAGACTCCTGCTTATGATCACAGATCACACACTGAACACTTGATGGGCGGCTCTTCATTTAAATGAAATTACCATACAAGCAAATTAGACGCAAAGATGTCAATTTGACAGTGCCTGCACAAAATGCTAATTCCAAACTGCCTGGCAGTCATATGCAAATACTGATCTAACGATCATCTTTATAACACGAAACAAATTAAACATCAAAAATCACAACAGATGCACAATGACCAGATAAAAGAACACGCCACAGGACAAATAATGTGATAAATCACATTTATTTGTGTGTAGCGTCTTCTCTGCCCTTGTGAAAAAGACATGCACTTAACTGTACTTTCAGATATTATTATATTAATGAAGTAAAAGGCCATGTAAGTGTACTTAAAGAAAGCACACTTTCAATACAATGTTTCTTAATACACTTAAGTTCACTTTAAAACATGCACTTTGTAATAATATGCATGTAACATGCAACTAAAAAAAATAATAATTTGTTGGTAACACTTTTTTTTTTAACAGTGTCCTTGTTACATTTAATTTAGTTACTGTAGTCATTACTATAAACTAACCCTAAACTAAACCAAACCAAACTGAACCCAATTACACTGTAACACGAGCACCTTAAAATAAAGTATAACCATATTCTACAAAGTTCTACCAAAGTTTTAGGCCTACTTTAAAGTACATTTTAAAGGTACACTATGTAACTATTTTTTTTTAAAACAAAATTTAAATAATGTGTGAATACATCATCAGTCTTCTTCCAAAATTAGTTTTTGTCTTAATGTCCTTGCAAACGAAGTCCAAAATTCTCGTCTGGAATTTTTGCACGTTAAAAAATAAATACAGTGTCTGGATTCCGTTTTCTTTTTTAATGGTTAAATAAAAAAATGAATGAAAATTATACAATTTAACAGCATTTTGTAACAAATGTAGCAAAAATTACATTTGTATAGCCCTATGAAATAGCCTGCATTTTATGTTTTCTCAAATTCCATTTTATTTTTACCAAATTCTGTGTTTTCCCATTTTATTTTTCTGGATTCCATTTTAATGGTTTAATTAAATTGTAATAAATAAAAGCATGTCTAATTAATTGAATTCATGAAAACAACTTAATGTTTTTTTTTTTTACAATAACTTAAGGCTATATCTCTGCATCACTTAAGGCCGTAAGGCTATATCTCTGCAATGCTTTAGCGTATTCATACCAAACTTGTTACATGTCATCACAAGCATAACCCAACTACTGGTCAGGATATATGAAAAATAGCTTCTTTTTTTTGCTTAAAACTTCTGAATGGTTTGCCCAAAAATCACAAAACTGGTCTCTTATAATTCTGTGCAGCATACTTAGTCGAACAATACTACATTTTTTCCATATTGGCCATTTTGGGCGTCAATTCTGTCATAAAATGCTATATTTTATGAACGCATTAACATATCGGTATACAAAACTCGGTATGGGTCATCAGGACCATGCCCTATTTAAAAAGTTATAAGTTATAATGAAAAAAAAAAAAAAAAAAAAAAAAAGATCCTAATAGCTTTTGATTAATTTTGCCTATTTTAATGAAACTGATCTTGATAGATTCCTTGAGTCAGAGATCAGTGATAACAATGATGCCATATTTGGTCCAACTTGCTGTCCACCATTTTGAATTTCTTTGAAAACCTACTTTTTCTAACTCCTCCTAGACCCAAAGGTCCGATTTTCAGCTCAAATAAATTTCAGACCATGCCAGCAAAAAGTTATTAAAAGCTTTGTGTTTGGCCAAACCATTCTGGAATAACGCATCAACAACTTTGATGACATGATACCAAGCTGATTTTGAGGCTTTAACTCTACAATGCTTTGGCATATTGACATCAAACTTTCTATGTGTCATTGTCTCCACACATTGACGACACAACATCGATTTGGTAATAGTACCACCAATTGGTCAAATGCCATAAGCAATTAAATCATATTACATGTAATCGTATAATGATTTATGATCAAGACTTGGGTTTGACAACTGCCAGACATCAGGGCACATTCAGGAGGCCGAGGGCCCTGCATCACAATCAGCAGTGTTAGATTCAAACTATCAAACACACAACACATCTCACTCTGTGTGGTCTGAACTTTTATGGTGCCGCTGGTTTGAAGACTTCTGTGATGTTTGAGTCAAACAGTAAAGAGAAAGAGGGCAAAGAAGATGATAGTATGAAGAGGGCAAAGAAGATGATAGTATAAATAGGTGAGACTTACACTCGCCGTTGGTGAGCAGGACGGAGGCAGTGAGCAGCAGGAGACAGTGTCGGACGGAGGGTAACGCTACAAGGACGCTTGGCACAGGCATGATGTTACAACTCACCCGCTGAGTGTGCCAGCTCACAACGCTCCTGCAACACTCTCACAACCTACAGACAGAGAAATGCACAAGAAATTAATAAATCAAAAGATATTTTCTATTTCATGACTCTGAAATAAACCAAATGAAAACTTTTTTTATTTTAAGGCAAAACACTACAAGCAAAACCATTGTATGTTTTTTTTTATTTCCATGCACTGGTCTGTCTTGAGTTATAATTTGCTTTCATAACATGTCCTCTTTTAGACTAGTGGGGAAAAAACATTCAAAACACATTCAGTGTCTATTACACTATCTGTTTGCATCTGTAGATTTTAATTTCAATACAATTCTTTTAAGGCTATTTTCTCAAAATTAGTTTTATCTCCAATTCAGTAGCACTTACACCAAACTTTACAGTTTTATTCCCATCTGTATTATAAAAGTTTTTTTTTTTTTTTACAGAGGGGTTTATTAATATAACATTCAGCATGATTTCTATAACATTATTCCTAAAAACATGGTGAAAAAAATATGTGTTTCTGTTGGTTGACAGTATTTCTTAGAGTGTGTTCACACTTGTAGTTCGGTTTGTTTGGTCTGAACCAAATATAGATATATATTCCTGGTCTGCTTAGCATTCAGATTGGCATTTTAACACTGAATCTAAAGGCATAGGGATATGTTTAGCCTACAACCTGATTGGTCGGCTTATATGACATATTGCCTATTTTGAGACGGAACTTACCGAACATCCAAAACAACGCTGTGTGCTGAGCTAAATGCGCTCATTGTATGTGTGTAGCCTGCATATGATGGTATTTTGACCAGCTGAGAACTCGTGAAGAGCTTATAAAATGTGTAGAGTCAAAACAGTGGCAGCAATCCCTCCGTCACACACACAAACGAAGATCTGCTGCGGGGAGATGCGTATGGAAATAAAATAATGTCAAATGTTTTTGAAACAAAAAGCCTGTTGAATTGCACTACTTGAAAAAAAATAGGCATTGCATTAACCATGCTTGCATTTTAATGCATTGTATTTTTAGGGCTTGCATTTTTATGGCCTGAAATTCAACATGGTTGAATATTTAAGCTGTGAATATTTCAATTAAAAACATTTCAAACACATTTTCATTATTAAAAATTCAATAATCCATATTCACCTTTCATATTTTACTTAAATACAACCTATAATATTCAACAGGCAATTTTTGGTCCATTTTATTTCGCTTTGCAAATTCGCTTCCACAAATTCAGTGGTTCAAATTCGACAGTAAATTAAAATGAACTGCAGGAAAAGCAGTAGATTACCGAGATACTCTCCATCTGCTGTTAGTCAACCTCACCAGCAGGTGGTGCAAAAGCGCGTGTTGTTAACGAAGACCAGCAACAGTTAGAACAAGTCATTCATTCATAAAATGAAAATGATTATCTGTGTCAGTATATATGCTGAAAGAATGATAAAGACACAAAAGCTGTGTTTATTTTTCATTCAATAACTTCATTGTTACTTTCCCTGTGTAGCCTACAGGTCATCAGCTTTCTCTACCTACATGAACAGGATTATAATCGGTTTCCGTCAATACCTCATACTCAAGGATTCCCCTTCCGTCGGGACAAAACGCTTAACGTAGCTTATGGACTAATACAGTGATATGAAAGACCAAACTCGCACCTTATTGGGGATGTAGGCTGTAGGCCACTATATAGGCTAGATGGACTAAGAATATGAACGTAACGCGCAAAGTTTCATGCAGAGCGTTTCGTGATATACTGGCATAAAATCAACACTTGATCAATACTAACACTTTCTCTTCTCTTTTCTATCTCTCTCTCTCTCTCTCTCTCTCTCTCTATCTCTCTCTATATATATAGTAGGCTATAGTATAGTAGGCTATGCCTACGTGCATTGCATTAGCTTAACCCCCTGAGGTCGGCTATCTCGCCGGCGCGATAGACTCGTTTTTTTCCGTATGAGTGCAAAAAAAATAAAAAAAATAAAAATAATTTTTTATCTTATATGCTTGTGTTATACATCAATCGATCCTGTTTAGTGTGTATTTTTTTGGTGTATGCTCATAATAAAAACAAAGTGTTGTGCTTTTCGCCAAATAAAGAAAAATAAACATGATGCGAGTTCTGCCTACTCTCCGTCAGTGAAGTCAATTCTGAAACGCGTCCGAAAATGAACTGTAACTCAGCGAATACTCAGTCAAACAGGCATACAGTCACACAGGCATGAAGCTTGAATTCTCTTCTTTCAAATGAAGTAATTTTTATAAAAAACAAATATTCACAGTTTATATAATATGTATGTAAAGAGAGAGATGTCAGTCGTTCTCATCTCAGCTAATTAAGTTTTAATGTGACTCCGCCTACGGAGACCGCGCTATTCAAACGCAAATGTGAGGCGATCCATACAAACCTGTGAAACGCCCACATCCGCTGGATAAGGCCGGTGAAACACTGGATGCGTGGCGTAAGCGTCTCAGCTGCGTGGCGTGTCCGTTTTTATTTCGGCTCCCATGTTAACAGTTTAGAGTTTGCACACTGCCTGTGTGAGACGCGCGTCTCAGGCGCGGCACGAGCCGCGTGGAAAACGCGTGCATTCTAGAAATAGAACCGACGCCTATTTTTCACGCGACACGCAAGCGTCTTGGAAGCGTTTCCATGCAAAATTGAATAGGAAAATCTGTTTATTTGTCATTTTGACACGAATACATATTAATAAATGTCCTTTTGATGTTTAAAAGTGTCTAGGTTTTGACATAAATGCAAATATAAATGTAATTTTACAAAATATGATCGATTTTCAAATACTGCTGTATTGAATGAACAGCTTTTAGCAAACTCTATTGCTATACTGAGATGAGGAATATATACTGTATGTGTTTTGTCAAAAATAAAGTCATCAACTAACTAATGAATCCTTTACTTTGAAATACGTATGATAAAATGTATACTTTAGTTTTGAAAGACGTTGACTAGTTTTGAAAAGATTATAAAGTATGTATGTGCATGCATATATATATGTGTGTGTGTATATATGAAGAGTTCAGATGCAAAAGCCTCTAAATGCCATCTGAAATTTTCTCCTAGAATGATCATTTTTATGAAGCTTGTATATTTAAGTTAGCTATAGGTGACACACCTGAATGAATGGCTCATTAAGTATGCAGGGACGTAGTCTCACCAGGTGTGAACTACTAAATATGCATGATGCTGTTGGAGCGTTTACGCCCCATTCGCATATTGGCTTTCCAAACTAAAAGTGTTTCACAAAACTAAAATCAATGTACCGTTTTTTTGTGGATGATTAGGCAGGATGATTTTCATATCATTTTGAAGAAAAAACACTAGGCGATGGCATCCATTAGTCAAAAGTCTTATTGCCACATATTTAGTATGTGTTTTGTGGCCTTATTTCAGAAACTTTAATTTTTAGTTTTTTCGATAACCATGCATAAACATTATTCTCTCAAAAATGAAAACATGTACATACATGTGGCTCACATATTATGGAAGTCCTGTTTGTGCTATATAGAGTGAATTTACACCTTTGCCATTAATATGTTTATAAGCAACTGAAAAAAAGCACAAATGTCAGGGCATGTCAGAACATCTCAAGGACCCCAAAAACACCCCAGACCCCAGAGGGTTAAACTGGGAAGAGTCATAGCACTTGCATATTGTTGTCCTCCT
This sequence comes from Squalius cephalus, assembly GCF_949319135.1. Lineage (NCBI taxonomy): Eukaryota > Metazoa > Chordata > Actinopteri > Cypriniformes > Leuciscidae > Squalius > Squalius cephalus. The sequence goes on along the minus strand of NC_137124.1, from coordinate 46,080,918 downwards.
ATTGTTAGTTTAACTGTAAATTGCGTTGGATAAAAGCGTCTGCTAAATAAATGACTAAATGTAGCCTAATAAATGTAAAATTGGCTTGACATTGGACATTCGTACATTTAGGGACCGTCTCAAAAGTTGCATACAACATTGGCATACACATTTCTAACTTCAATAGCAAACTTTAATTTATTTGAATAAATATCAAAAATCCAAAGGGTGCGCAGTATGCCTGACACTACATGAACACTTTACAGTTGGTTTTATGACTGTAAGTCGTTCTAGAAAATGCTATTGAAGTTAGAAACGTGTATACCAAAGTCGTATACACTTTAGAGACGGTCCCTAAATGTGCGAATGTCCAACGTCAAGCCAACTTTATGCCAGTCTATCACTGGGAAACGCTCAGCATTAAACTTTGCGCGTTATTCTGAGTCCATCTGCTTGCCTGCGAGTTTGTTCTTTCATATCACTGTAATTAGTCCATTAAGCTACGTTAAGCGTTTTATATGTCCAGCAGGGGAATCCTATTGAGGGGAACAGGGGAACTATTGAGGGAAACCCTAATAGCTTGCATGCAGCACATCGCCACAATATAAAGTTAAGGCAACTAAACAACCAAGAGAAATATACGTCAACCTCAAAAATGTAACATTGGATCTGTATATCCACATCGGGGAATAACATTATAATCTTGTTCACGGTAGAGAAAGATGCTTGTAGGCTACACAGGGAAAGTAACCGTGAAGACACTGAATTTAACATAAAACCGCCGTCATAATAATCACAAATACACTTACATTGCTGTAAATGAGTTTTATGAATGAATGACTTGTTCTAACTGTTGCTGGTCTTCGTCACAACACGCACTTTTGCACCACCTGCTGGTGAGATTGACTAACAGCAGATGGAGAGTATCTCGGTAATCTACTGCTTTCCCTGCAGTTCCGTTGAATTTACTGTCGAATTTGAACCACTGAATTTGAGGAAGCGAATTTGCAAAGCGAAATAAAATGGACCGAAAATTGCCTGTTGAATATTATAGGTTGTATTTTTAAACAGTTTGAATATTTTGGAAGTGAAATATGAAAGGTGAATATTGATTATTGAATTTTTAATAATGAAAATGTTTTTAATTGAAATATTCACAGCTTAAATATTCAACCATGTTGAATTTCAGGCCATAAAAATGCAAGCCCTAAAAATACAATGCATTAAAATGCAAGCATGGTTAATGCAATGCCTATTTTTTTTTTCAAGTAGTGCAATTCAACAGGCCTTTTGTTTCAAAAACATTTGACATTATTTTACTTCCATAGATGCGGTTCTGATCCCTGTACCGAACTTTTATGAGCAAGAAAAAACAGGTATGCTTGAGCATTGTCGTTTTTAGGGTCTCATCTTCCCGTTTTTGGTTCGTTTATATGTCTTTGGTCCGTGTTGCTTTTATATAACATTCGAACCGCACCAGAGTTCATTTGGAAGCGGAATGAGACCCATCTTTTCAGCGGTCTCGGTCTACTTGTTTGATGCGCACCAGTGTTCAGATGACATGTTCAATAACACTTGTTCAAATGAAACACACTAACAGAGCCATCGCACCAGGGTTTGTTTTATTCGAACCAAACATGCCAAGTGTAAACACAGTCTTATTTATAGAGTGATAAAAAGAGATATCCAAAATCCCCTCTGTAAAAACCTTCAACTCTAATATGTTAACAAAATGAAACAAGAATTTTTAACCTGGCTTTATCCAGTGTTCATATTTACTGTACGTTCTGAAAATGAAAGCAAATAAGTGCATATTTAATTAGATAGCCTAATGCTAGTTTTGCATTTCAGAAAACTTGTAAAACAAAACATTTGTCTTGATGTACTTGTGATTAATCAACTGGGGAAAGTATCTCTTAGTTACAAATTTTACCCTATTCACCTATATTGATTTGCTTTAACAAGCTTTTGCCTTGGAAATCAGATTGCAGAGCTCAATGTTAAACACACACATGCAGACACACTGTTGGTGAAGCTCACCACAAACTCACCATTCAAATGAGTGAGTTTACAAGCTTCAAACAACTAAAGTCTCTTTACACCTTTAGCCTAACAACTAGATGATGTCCTTAATTGTTTGTAATAATCACTTTGTCATTGAAGAGATGTAAATGCAAATGTAATCCAAAGTAAAACACACTCATTTATATAAATGATTTATACACAGAGTTGCCATTCAGCAGTAAAACCTCTTCATCTCTACGGTACAAACACAGACGACGCAGACTTCTGTTCCCACCGTACCCGCTCACACACGGAAGTCAGAGTTGGCATGCACTCGCCGCCTGCTGACCAATGTCACACGCACTGCCACGCTTGCTATTTCCGTTCACGATACCATCACTGGCTCTGGCTGTTACTTTATGAGCTCATTTCGACTCCGAGCGCAAGTATTCATGAATGCAAGATGACAGTCTGTGTAATATTTGTGTGATTAATTAATAGTTCAGATATCAGCTGCTCCCGTCTTGTGTATTGTGGCACTTTTATCCCAAGCTTTTGTTGGGAGAGTGAGACAGACAGTGAGACAGACACATCCATTATGTGTGTTTTGTATCTGTTCCTGATGAGCCGATTCTTTGTTGAATACGAATTTCCATCACACTCACACACAGAGCAAACACTCTCTCTAGAAATCTGACAGATAAGTAATACCGCACGTCGCCCACGTTGGCAGGCGATTTGTAAATAAACGAGAAAATGGCCGTGTTTTTTTTTCCTCTTCTTGTTACTCATCTGTCTGACATTGATCCAGAGAGAGAGAGAGAGAGAGAGAGAGAGAGAGAGAGAGAGAGAGAGAGAGAGAGAGAGAGAGACAGACTCAATTGAAAATCACATCAATTCATTCACATGAGGGAACGTCTTTAGTGAATGGCTCTGGATCTCCTGATAGACAGAATGAACTTCAGGTTTCTTCACGCCGTTCTTCAGCCATGAATGACGTTATTGTTCCTTATTAACATGCAAGCAAATAATGCCTTTAACAATCAAAACATGCTGCTATGTTTTTTTTACCAAGATAATACCAACACTGGGATGAATATTACAGTTCTGTTTCCAATATGTTGTAGCAAAAATATTAATTATAGATTATGCATTTAGTACATTTAGCAAAATCAGATATTCCTGTGAACTGCCCATAGTAAACAACTGAATAATCATTTTAAGCACCTTGGGCTGCATCTGTCAGCTGATTCAACTGACTCTCCTGAATCTGTAGCATGTTCAGAACATTTCTGCATTCAGAATGAAACACTTATAAAGACATTGAACATCTGTAATAACCCCTAAAAGCCCAGAATAAACCTGATAAGACAATGCAGTGTTATCAAAACAATCTGACACACTGTTTAACAGAAATGTGCCATAATGACATGCTCAGCAGCAATTCTGAACACATGGAGGACATTAGAAACATGGTTGTGTCTCAAAAATGTGTCTTCCTCAGTGAGACCTCCTGACAACAGTTCCGGCGATGTGACTATCGCTCATTCGCACATCGCGATGTCGATGTTAAAACAGAATATCGTTCAGCCCTAGTCTGAACCAATGAAATTAAATGCTTATGTGAACAAAACGATACTCGCGCTGACTGGCACATCCAAAGTACTCTCAGACAGCGTGCGATCCCGATATAGCCTACACATATATAGTATTTCAAAGGAGACAATTTTTTTTTTTTTTTTTTTTTTTTTTTTTTTTACAACAATACAATAGAAAAACTACAAAAGACAAAAAAGAAAGATAAAAAAGGGGGTGGGGGGCTGGGGTTACATGCTGCCAATTACTCAATCTACAGTTTACAAATAAAAAATAAAAATACAGAAATGTACACCTAAAATATAAAGGAAAATAAAGGAAATAATACATTTAGGTGCAAAATGAATGTAATGTATATTAAATGCAATTAGTTGAACTTTAGAGTGTTTTGACCCAAGTACATCTTTATATGTAATTTCATAATTACATCTATTGCATTTGAATACTTTAAATGTTTTATCGAATAACACACTACAATTAAGATTATAATCAAGAACTTTACATGTACTTACATGTAATGTGACCTTTTACATGTGACCTTTACTCAGTCTCTAGCCATGAGCACTTCATCAAATGTATCTCCGTCCCTTCGGACACGTTCTGCTCTAGAAACACTTCTTCCCACACTGCTGTTGAGTTACAAGTAAAGCTCATAGTGCTCATGCTACGCTCAAAGGCCATCCGTAATTAAAATGCCAAGTGATTGCTATTATCTAAATGCTAATTATGTGTGATAAAGTCGTGGCTAAATGACATTACAGAGAACAGCAGGCGTTTCTGCGGATGATTTAAAACAGCACTTTAGCGAAAGAATAACCGCTGCTGTAAGGATGACAATGTTAGCGGCGCTAAACCTGTTATCTGCAGGAGAAAAGGAGAATAATGGATGCTGTGGTTAAAGAGCTGGACTGGTAACTCAAAGGTCAACATCAAACCTAGTCTCTCGTATAGTCCAGTTAACTTAGAATTACACAAATCAAATAATTGATTGTGGGACAGTGAGCGTTTTCTTGAGAGGCAAACAGGTCTACCTTCGCTCTGCCGAATGTCTTCCACAGCAGTTGGACTGTCTGCGGGTGTAGAGACCATTCTCCTGCCGGAACATAGTTTCTGGACAGTCTGTCTGGTCCCATATTCAGGTGGCCTGGCACGTGCGCTGCTCTCAACGAGCGCAGATTGTGCTGAGCCCAGACCAGGATGCCATCATCTCCAGGCAGTGTGTAGAAGCTTTTCCCGTTCTGACCACTGGCCGAAGAACGGTCTGCCCTTGAGCAGCGCTCCCCATCCCAAGGTGGAGGCGTCCGTAGACACCACCTTCACACTCGAGGAAGTCCCCAGGCTTACACCTGACCGGTACCAGTCGGTCGCTCTCCAAGATTTCAGAGCTGAGACGCATTTCTGATCGACCTTGAGGCGAAAAAGACAGGAGGTCCACACTCGACGCGGTATTCGCGCCTTTAGCCAGAACTGCAGTGGGCGCATGCGAAGCAGACCCAACTGGAGTACTGATGATGCTGAGGCCATGAGACCCAGCATATTCTGAAACTTTCTGAGTGGGACTATAGTGCCGCAGCGGAAGTATTTCGTCATGCGCTGAATATTCAGTCTGTGCTGTGGCGATAGTTGTGCTGTCATAGACAGCGAGTCCAGTTCTGTGCCCAGAAAAGATATTCTCTGACTGGGAGACAGTGAACTCTTCGCCCAATTGACTTTGAGACCTAGATTCTCTACAGTAGATGTTCGAATAATATGGTCCTGTGTTCTATGAGCTCTGCGTGTGATCGAGCTAGAATCAGCCAATCGTCCAAGTAGTTCAAAACTCGCATGCCCCGAAGTTTCAGGGGTGCAAGCACCGCGTCCATGAACATTGTAAATGTACGGTGTGCTAGGGACAGGCCGAATGGCATGACTGTGTATTGATATGCCTGGCCCTCGAAGGCGAATCTCAAAAATCGCCTGTGACGTGACGCTATTTGTATTTGGAAATACGCGTCCTTCAGATTTATTGACATAAACCAGTCCCCTTGGCGAATTTGCGAGAGGATTTTCCTGGTTGTGAGCATTCTGAACCGGCGTTTCGAAAGCACTTTGTTCAGCTGTCTTAGATCTAGAATGGGTCTGAGACCCCCATCTTTTTTTGGTACCAGAAAAAATCTGCTGTATAGACCTCCTTCGCTCTGAGCTTGAGATAAAGGCTCTATGGCCCCTTTGCTCAACAGTTTCGCTATTTCGGCTCGAAGTAGATGTGCTACTTCCTTTTCTACCGTAGTTTCGATTCGCGCCGCGTAACGGCGGGGATGTCGAGCGAACTGTAGCGAATAGCCTCTCTTTATAATGTTCAGCACCCATTCTGATACCCCGGGAAGCTTTGCCCATGCACTTGCATGAATAGCTAGGGGTTGAAAGAGATCTGGGCTCTGGTCACGACATGGTGGCGACTGGAGAGCTTCGGTATGCTGTAACATAAAAACGCCGTAAAAACGGCGTTTGTGTGCAGGCAAACGGGCTGTGGTACCGGCTTGTTTTCTGCAAAATACACTGGCTGGCAGAGCGGGCGGAGGTGCAGTCTCGGCGAAAGATGCCAGGCGAGTCCTCAGAGTCACCATGGGCATCAGCTCGCAGTGAGGGCAGCCGCCGTCAGAGAGTGCGAGAGCTGCGTGTTCCTCACCCAGGAAGGGAACGCAGATGACATGGCGGTCCCCGTCGCTGAGTGGGGCTCGACACAAGCCACAGAGGGTACGAGGCATCTTTAGAAAGACGCTCGCACTTTTAGAATGAGGTTGTGAGTCGCAACGTCGAACACACACTAGCGGAGAAAAGGATATAATATGCCGGATAGCGTAGCAGGAACGGCGACTGAAGGCGGCGAGTTGTCGACCAGCGGCTTCAGATGCAAAGGCTCGTCCCGCAGAAGGCTTTCTTTAACGGCGCGGCTTCTTCCTCTCAGGATCCAGCGATGCGAGAGCTTCGCTGAAGAGATGAAAAATCAGATTCTATCAGCCTGTCGAGCTGTATTTATAGGCCCAAGCCACGCCTGTTTCGGCGGGACGTGACTTAGTAGACGAGGGGCCTCTCTCGATAGGCTGCTGCAGTTGCCGCAGGGCAGCCAATAGGCGCGCGAGCCATCTTGCCTATGTCTGTATGCTGCCGCAACGCGTTTTACATTATTTCAAAATTAAGGATAATTTTTGGCTTCAATATCTCGCGGAAAAGAGATTTTCCCCTAGCGTAAGATATTACGCAGTACGAGAGACCTCTCGTAAGAGAACAAAAATGTCTCTGAATTAAAACATTGGCAACAAAAAAGTTGCTATTTAGTACATTTAAAATGTGTGACTCGTGCAGGCAAAATGAGACAAAATGCACACAGGCTACTTACGAGTTGCAGGCAAAACAAGTGAAAAATATAAATTTTGGATGAATTTGAGATTTTCACAAAAATGTGTTCATTAAGCCCTCGTCTAGCGATCCCACTGCTCCAAATAGTAATTAAACATCTAAAATTATCTTTATTTTTATGTTTTCAGAGAATACCTCCTTCCTTAATCTTTCCTTTGTTTTAATAATCCATGAAAAATGTATTTTTTCTCTGCTGACTTCTCGACGAATGGTGCTTCCCCTCAGCACAAGTTTGGTATTGTTGCTTGGTATTGTTGTCAAGTTTAGTAACCGCAGCATTCCAACGTTGTGAATATTCATAGTGAATTATTGATGGCATGAGTCTGAACTAGGGCTGCACGATATTGGAAAAAAAATTACATTGCGATATTTTTTTCCCAACGATATATATCGCGATATTGCGAGCCATCAATCCAGGCTAAAGTCAATAATTACCATTCCATGTTATTAATAATTTCACTAATAAGCAAGCTTCATTACAAGTAACAAAAAGGCCACTTAATATTTTATTCCAGAAACATATTTCTCTCAGAATTCGGTGAACGTTCTACGCAGGACCTAACGTTCTTCGGGTTCTAGGACCTGAAAAATTATGTTTTCTGTGCTGATTCAGTGACGTGTTCATGTAAACGGCACCTAGACCCAGCAAAAGTAATGATTAATAATATGTAAAATATTACAATGAGACATTTTAATTGTTTATTAATAAACAAGTGTTTTCTGTAAAGATGAAGTTGACAATATACTGACTCGCGATCTTCGCAGCAGTGATCGGGAGAAATGCACTTTTCATACAGATTAAATATAGCTATATTTTTTTTAATGGTTCTGTTTAAAAGTAGAGATTTCTGTAGATAATAGATATATTTCTTTCTTTCTTTTTTTTTTTTTTTTAGGTGTGTGAGGCGAGTATGCTACCTTTTACGCTGAGTTTCGGTTCATGGATCATAGCTTAATCTCGGGTTCAGGCGCTGGCTGCTATATTTAATCATTATTAATCATTATTAAATCCAGGAAATTGGATAATGAAATACTGATTAAAATTAAGATACAATTAATACAAAACGAAATTCGTTTTAAAGAAAGGCTTTGTGCTTTCTGTTTGAGGTCTCTGTGAAAGTTTTAAAGCAGTCTTTTAGTGTCGCTTTCATAACGGTCGCGTCCGTAATATCACGTAACATTGTTTTTTCCTCATAAATGCGAACACGAAAAATAAACGAATGTTTAAAAAAGACAACCATCCACAACTTTATAACACTCCAGCAAAGTAGCCTACCTCTTTTTGGTCAACATCCTCCTTTTTGTAGACGAAATAGGCTAGTCCCAAATAGCTGATTTTGACTTTTTTTTGCGGCGGATCCTCTTCGTCGCGCATTTTTGAATGTTGGCTGTGAGCGCGGTGAGCTGCGGCACAGCGAACCAATCACTGTGCAGGCACGCAGAACGCGTATGTCACCCCAGCAAAAAGCCATACAACAAACTCGTGTTTACTGTGTGCTACCGTTCTCTTATGGGTACTACTAACATTACCCTTCACATCGCATGTTCCGGCGATGTGACTATCGCTCATTCGCACATCGCGATGTCGATGTTAAAACAGAATATCGTTCAGCCCTAGTCTGAACCAATGAAATTAAATGCTTATGTAAACAAAACGATACTCGCGCTGACTGGCACATCCAAAGTACTCTCAGACAGCGTGCGATCCCGATATAGCCTACACATATATAGTATTTCAAAATATATTTTTCCCTATTGTGACGTATCTGAGTAAAGGGCTTCTGAAATGAGAAAAACTGTAGGCGGGGCTTGATTTCATCCTGGAGGACTTGATTGGATCGTTGAGAGATGGGCGTTGCAAACAAAATGAAGGCAGAATTGAGACAGGCCTTGTCATAAATGGCACCCTAAGCACTCATGGTCTTCCTACGAGTCTGCACTTTCGTGACGTAACGCCACTTTGACTGTCGGGAAGTCGTCTGCTGTGGAGCTCGCATCAGTGCGGGCTCGGCAAAAGTGTGCATCGAGGGCGCATTTCGACCGCAAAGGGGGTGTTCGCGAGCACCCTTCTGAAACCTAAAATGACAAATGGGACACACTGTGGTCTCATGGACTTAACGGACACACGCACACGGCAGCCACTGTAAGTCCACAAGACTGAAAGTTCATATGAATTGTGCCAGACCACAATAGCCCTGCCCTCGCGCCACAGCACATGACGGGAAGAGAAGAGAAGTCGTTTCGAGGGGGGAGGGAAGGTTAATGTTTTTGATTAAAGATTATGAAGGCAAATTAATTTAAAAAAAATAATGAAGTGCACAGATAAATCATTTATACTAAACACTAGCCTGACGTCATCATACTCAGATTCAAGTCAGAACATGAGTCTGAAACTGCTCCATTGGGCTGTGATTAAGGAGCGTGTTTCAACCGAACCAGGAAAGAAAATGCATCTGCACTCAAGTGGATAGACCTACAACCAATCAGTGCAATGGAGTAAGTGACGTATGTTCTTCATTCATCTTTCCGATCGACAAATGCCTTGATCGTGGTTCTCTGTCGATATCTTCTATAACAGACGCGATGGCGGAATCTACACATCTCAATTTTCCAGTGGCAGCCATCTTTGTTGTTAAACAAATTCACAATTATTGTTTCCGAATTAAAATTCTTGAATTCTAATGACACTTAATAAAGCTACTTTTAGATTATTAGGAGTAGGTAAAAACAGTTCGCACTGCATTCTTTAGAGGACACTATGGGGAACACCTTCAGCGTGACCGGTGTCTGAAGCATGTGTTTAACAACGGCAATGTCATTGGCCCACGGCAGTCTGTGACGTGACTACCGGTGGGAGTATAAAAGGGCACCTGTATTAGACGTTATCAACTTTCTTTGTCTTCAGGATCCATTAATTTGCGTACGTGTGAATGTGAATATCATGACGAAACACTGCCAAGTGTTTCAGGAAGCGTGTACGTCTGGTGCGCATTGTGCATGAGTGAGGAGTATGCATGTTTAGTTTTCGAGGGAGCTGTATGCGCATTTTGTGAGGATTTCTCAATGGAAAGCTCCGTTCGTATCGTATTTATAGATGTGGGAATTGCGTTTGGGTGGAATTACTTCAACTCGAAGAGGCTGGATGTGCTGGGTAGGATGCATTCGCAAAACTATCTACAAAGACTTATTAGCTTATGAGCTTATGAGCTTTGTCTTTTCTGTTCTCTCCTGAGGGATAGTAGTTTGCATTTACATTCAGTTTGCAAGCACATTCGGCTCTCGAGGGAGTTGAAGGCACTCAAAGCATTCGTGGCTGTTCTCGTATGATTCTTTGAGAGTGACATAATCTGGCGCTTGAACTTAGCACCCTTAACTCTGGAAGGGGTTAAATGCGTGTTGTGTGATGTGGTCACTGTAATTTGTTCCACCCAGGCTTGAGGAACAACTTTTCAGGCTCTTACTTGAGGAGTTTAGAGTTAAGCACCATCCCTCTCAACTCGGGGTTCCCTAAGTAGGCTGCCCCCCACTTAAGTGGGCTCACTTATGAAGTAGTAACTGCCTCTCCCATTGTATGGGGTTTTATTAAATAGGCAGTTCATTTGTAAGTATTCTTTTGATATAAGGTGAAGCTGCCTTACCCTGATGGTCCACGTCTTAAGCAGGCGGCTCCTTCATGAGCATTGCAATGTATTAAGTTTGACGCTGCCTCCTCGTAATGGCAGGTTCTTAAGGTAGGCAGCTCCCTTATGTTTAGTGAAGTTGCGGCTGCCTACCCAACCCAGATGTTGGGTCCCTAAGCAGGCGGCCCCTTCACTTGTCATTGCAATGTACTAAGGTTGAAGCTGCCTCTCCCTGATAGCGGGTTCCTTAAGCAGACAGCTCTCTTAGGTCTTGAAGTAGTAGCTTCCTCCCCCAAAGTTGGTTAAGCTTTTGTAGGAGGCTCCCTTTTGTGATATGCTGATGTCTTAAGGTTGCAGCTACCTCCCCCTGATTGGGGTCTTATATGATTGGGGTCTACCATTATTAAGCAGGCAGCTCCCTGTAAGTGAATATTAAAGTGAATGTAAATTTATATTTCTGTAATGCACTATGTTAGAAGGTTCACTGTATAATTTACAACATTAGCAGAGGGAGAAACTCTAAAATATAAAATAATGAATCATGATTGAATCAAAAAGGAGCTTGTGAATAGGAATTAAAATCAAACTGAATCAAGGAATCTGCATCAGTACACAGCTCTATAGATCATGATGTACAATTGATAAAGTCGTTAAAAATTCATGACCTTTCTGATTTTCAGACTGAGGCAGAGACAAGCTCTCCTGTCATTTCTCATATCCATCACATTAAAGCTCAAAGTTCTGACTCTGAGTGAGGGGCAAGCCCGAAATAGAGCCCAAAACACTCTTCAAAATGAAGAAAAAAGTTAAAAGCTTCTATAATATGCATCTTCATTTCTACTACAGTGATATTTTAACCCTCTGTGGTCGGCAAACGCGCCGGCGCGTTTTGCTGGATTTTCTTCACATTGTAGCACTATAAACTTAAATTTCTCCGTCATTTATGGTCATACAGAAAAAAGAAATATAAAAAAAGAATCTGTGATATTTCTACTTTTGTATGTGTCCACTTACAATCAAATCAAAACATTGTGCTTTTGTAAAATAAAGAAAATAAACAGGGTGTGCGTTCTGCCTCTCCGTCGCGGTGAACTTTTTTTTCTTGAGCACGTCTATAAACTAAAACAAAACTCAGCGAATACTTGTCACACATTTATGAGCCATATACCTTTATAAACATTTAAGTGTGTACTTTTAAATGATCGGATTCAAACTGAAAACAAATATTCTCTGTTTAAGTAATTTGTATAAAACCAACAAGATGTCCAGCTTCTCAAACGCTTCCTAATTATTTTTAATTTGACCACGCCCACTCGCGCAAAAGAGATTCACATGCAAATTTCCACATGGAACGCGAACGCGCTCATTACCTCAAAAACAAAACACCAAAACACTTCACAAGTCTCTGCTTTTCGTCGAGTTTGAAAGACGCGCCGTGAGCTTACGTTGGATTTACATCAGAAGAAGAAGAACGCGATTTGAAGACAAGAAAGATGTAAGGTAAGAAATTCTTACATATCAGTTTGTTATTGTTGCATAAATTTCACATTGCAGTTGAACTGTTGCTAGATATATGGTGAATATTATAATATTTAGACCCGTGTTTACTGTTACTGTGTTTGTGGATATCTGCTCAAACGTAGATATGTAGGCTATATGGTAACCATAATGGTTTATATTTGAGCGCGATCGCATTTGAATGTATTATATTTTGGATCGCGCTTGAAAAGCAAAACGCACCAAACGGCTTCATGTTTTTACTATTATCTAATTTCATATCATCATAACGAATAGAAACATTTGAAGTAACATGATAATCAATATATTTTTCTCTAGCTTAGTTGTTACTGAAATCTTTTGGAAGATTTATAGGCTGCTATAGGTTATTGTTATTATTTTATGCAGCACTGCGCATAGCCTATGCCTACAAGGCACAACAAACCTGGTGTTCATTATATTATATATTGTTGGAAACATTTGTGTGTGTGTGTGTGTGTGTGTGTGTGTGTGTGTGTGTGTGTATGTGTGTGTGTGTGTGTGTATTCTGTGAATTTTAAAAAGCAATTTTTACCAGAAAAATCTAAAATTTATTCCCAAAAATCGTGCAGGCCTTTCTCTTGATATCAGTATGTTCACTTTTTTTTTTTCTTTCAGGGCCCAGATGCCACTGAGTCCTGCTGACTTCAACATTCACACGAGTCTCAGTACATGAACATGGTAAAGTGAAAATCAAACACCTTGGAAATGAAAGGTATGTACAATGTTTTTAGGAATGGCAGAAAGGTCTCTGTCTTTGGATCATTGTTTTCAATAAGTGTTTTTTTGTCATTTGTTGTGTATCTTTGGATTATGTTGTGTTGTAAATAAATCCAAACAATCTAAAAGCCATTCTTTTTTAAATCTCCTCATTCTTTGTGAAAGGTTGCTCAGAATGACAGGGCCTGATAGCTCCTAATAGGGCCGTTAGGGGAGGGTCTTTGTCTTTCTCAGGTGTGAAAAGCTTAGGCCTACATATTAATGAAAATGAAAACATATTAAATACGCATAAAGCTTTCTCACACAAAACACGTCGTACAAATTTTAAATCAATATATTGTCTTCTCTGAATGAGCAGTCAGGGTGATTTTCACATAGTTTTAGAGCAAATATTCTAGGCTACGTCATACAATTTTCAAAAGTCTTGTGAAGAAATAATCAGTATGGGTTTCATGGCCTTATTTCAGTGAGAATTTTTTTTTGTATTTTCACAAACCACGCATAAATGTCATTATCTCAAAACTACAAACTTTTACATACAGTGAGGAAAATAAGTATTTGAACACCCTGCTATTTTGCAAGTTCTCCCACTTAGAAATCATGGAGGGGTCTGAAATTGTCATCGTAGGTGCATGTCCACTGTGAGAGAGATAATCTAAAAAAAAAATCCAGAAATCACAATGTATGATTTTTTTAACTATTTATTTGTATGATACAGCTGCAAATAAGTATTTGAACACCTGAGAAAATCAATGTTAATATTTGGTACAGTAGCATTTGTTTGCAATTACAGAGGTCAAACGTTTTCTGTAGTTTTTCACCAGGTTTGCACACACTGCAGGAGGGATTTTGGCCCACTCCTCCACACAGATCTTCTCTAGATCAGTCAGGTTTTTGGGCTGTCGCTGAGAAACACGGAGTTTGAGCTCCCTCCAAAGATTCTCTATTGGGTTTAGGTCTGGAGACTGGCTAGGCCACGCCAGAACCTTGATATGCTTCTTACAGAGCCACTCCTTGGTTATCCTGGCTGTGTGCTTCGGGTCACTGTCATGTTGGAAGACCCAGCCTCGACCCATCTTCAATGCTCTAACTGAGGGAAGGAGGTTGTTCCCCAAAATCTCGCAATACATGTCCCCGGTCATCCTCTCCTTAATACAGTGCAGTCGCCCTGTCCCATGTGCAGAAAAACACCCCCAAAGCATGATGCTACCACCCCCATGCTTCACAGTAGGGATGGTGTTCTTGGGATGGTACTCATCATTCTTCTTCCTCCAAACACGTTTAGTGGAATTATGACCAAAAAGTTCTATTTTGGTCTCATCTGACCACATGACTTTCTCCCATGACTCCTCTGGATCATCCAAATGGTCATTGGCAAACTTAAGACGGGCCTTGACATGTGCTGGTTTAAGCAGGGGAACCTTCCGTGCCATGCATTATTTCAAACCATGACGTCTTAGTGTATTACCAACAGTAACCTTGGAAACGGTGGTCCCAGCTCTTTTCAGGTCATTGACCAGCTCCTCCCGTGTAGTTCTGGGCTGATTTCTCACCTTTCTTAGGATCATTGAGACCCCACGAGGTGAGATATTGCATGGAGCCCCAGTCCGAGGGAGATTGACAGTCATGTTTAGCTTCTTCCATTTTCTAATGATTGCTCCAACAGTGGACCTTTTTTCACCAAGCTGCTTGGCAATTTCCCCGTAGCCCTTTCCAGCCTTGTGGAGGTGTACAATTTTGTCTCTAGTGTCTTTGGACAGCTCTTTGGTCTTGGCCATGTTAGTAGTTGGATTCTTACTGATTGTATGGGGTGGACAGGTGTCTTTATGCAGCTAACGACCTCAAACAGGTGCATCTAATTTAGGATAATAAATGGAGTGGAGGTGGACATTTTAAAGGCAGACTAACAGGTCTTTGAGGGTCAGAATTCTAGCTGATAGACAGGTGTTCAAATACTTATTTGCAGCTGTATCATACAAATAAATAGTTAAAAAATCATATATTGTGATTTCTGGATTTTTTTTTTTTAGATTATGTCTCTCACAGTGGACATGCACCTAAATGGCAATTTTCACCTGAGATTTGGACCCAAATTACAGGGGGTTAAATTGACCTCAGAAAGATGCATCATTATTTTAATGAGTAGGTCTATTAGTAAA
Source organism: Squalius cephalus (assembly GCF_949319135.1). Lineage (NCBI taxonomy): Eukaryota > Metazoa > Chordata > Actinopteri > Cypriniformes > Leuciscidae > Squalius > Squalius cephalus. The sequence goes on along the minus strand of NC_137124.1, from coordinate 46,065,905 downwards.
ATCTGTTGACTTTAAAGATCTTTGTTGCATTAGCCTATATGCCAACAGTGAAAGTTAAAAAATGGGAAGTTTTTGCAAGCCTGTAAACTCAAAAAGTATTAAAGATATATTAATATTCTTTGTTATATTTTGTTTTTTAATAAACATTTATTTTGGTATCTTCATTTTAAAGGCCCCATATAGTTCAATCCCAGAGATATGGAGATCTTGATGCGGCTCCATGAGTAAATTGGTTAATTGTACACATTTTCGGTGGTCAAAAACCAAATGTGGGAGACTTTGAATACGGTTGATTTATTTTAATTTTTTTCTTTAAAGAGGAATATCAAACAAATAATGATGAAACTAGAAATGCATCTTGTTTTTTATAATAAAAAATGAGTGTCATAATTATTCTTTTTCTGAAGTTTAGGCTACATGTCTGTACTCTGTAACTCAAGTATTATAGATAAAATATTTTAGATTCTTGTTCCAATGAAACCTTTCTTTTGGAATCTTAATTTATAATATTTTACACACTTTGTACAGCAATATCTTATTGCATAATTTAACTAGGTAGTTATTGCATATCGCATTTTTCTTCAATATCATGCAGCCCTAATAGAAGGTTCAAAATAATAGCTGTTGTTTCAAAGAGAAATCTTTTGTAACATTATAACTGTATTCACTGCCACTTTTGATCAATTTAATAAAAATATAATAATAAATAAATAAATTATAATAAATAAATAAAAATAAATGAAAATAATCAGTAAAACTTTCAAGTAATGTCCCATTAGTACTAGTTAGTGCATTAACTAACATTAACACTAAGCAATATATTTGTTACAGTTTTTATTAATCTTTGTCAACATTGGTTTTGTTAACATACAATTTTTACAATTAATGATAATGTTAGCTCAGGTCCATTATTTTAAAAATGTATTAGTAAATGTTGTAAAAGATTAATAATTGCTTTAGAAGTATTTTCCATTGTTAGTTCACTTATTGCAAAGTGTAAACTAAAATTTGACTGACCATACCTAGTAGTGTATAAAGTTTGAATTACAGTTAGAATTTAAAATACAGTTAGTGTATTTATTTGAATCAATCTGAATCAATCAATTTCTCTACTGAAATATGAGAGAAAGAGATAACAAGGGGAAAAGAGTGAGCAGACTATCAGTGCAGGAGATTCTTACTGAATGAACCCTGAAAACAAACCACAACTAACAAGAGATTGAAAAGATGTCGCCTGTGCATCCAGTAAAAAGATACCGTCAAACATCCATCACGCGCACCCACACACACACACACACACACACACACACACACACACACACACACAGGTTGAGCTTTGTAAATCTCTCTCGGTCTGATAAGGTGGCAGCGAGCGATGAAATGGAGTCTGCCAAAGCCGATTCTCTAGGGTAAGATTAGCCGAGCGTGTTTCCACTGGTCCATCCGCCGCTGAGGGACAGAGATTTGTTCGGATTTCCTTTCATAAAGGTTTGTAATGCAGCAGAGTTTTGAAGAGAACAACGTCTGTTTAATGTTGTGTGTCTGAGGTTGGAAATGAGCTGCAGAGACTCATCAATAAAACTGATTATAAACAGTCAACAACTAATGATCATTTAGTCTGAATACCTCCACTTTACAAATGAAAAGCATAGTAAATCCTTAGTATACAAATTATATTTAACTCCATTTAGTTTGGAGAAAATACAGAAAATAAATTTAGGCTTTTTTATCACATTAAATTGTACTGTATGTGTCAGGGGATGAATATATATATATATATATATATATATATATATATATATATATATATATATATATATATATATATATATATATATATATATATACAGTGTTTCCTCTATGTTGATTAGTTAATGGCGGCCCGCCACGGCAAAATTTTTGCCGCCACGGTAACGTTAGGGCTCTACAGTGCGACCATTTCACTCGCATTTGCGCCTAAATATGTCTGTGTGCGATCATGAAAAGATATTTAGGCGCACTTGTGCGACTGACCCGATCGAAGATTTTTTTTTGGCAGCCGCCAAAGCGGTTTTTTCGTCCCGCCAAAGTCTTATTTGACCGGTGTGTAATGTAGATAAACTGCTGCGCTTGTGACAGCTGGGCGCATGTTTAAAAGAACGAGAGAGCGAGAGCGAGAGCGCGCGCCCTCTGGTCGCGTGCGCGCGAGCACTCTCTTTGCGAAGCAAGGTTCCACGTTTTAATGAATGGTTAAACGACTGATCTTTCCAACACTGAACTCACGAGACGTCTGAATCGGTGTATAACAGATCGGTAACACTTTACAATAAGGTTCCATTTATTAAACTCTAGTTATAACTACATTAGTTAACATTAACTTTTAATAAACTGCACTTCTACAGAATGTATTAATCTTTGCTAATGTTCATTTCAACATTTAATAGCCTACATTATTGAAATCAAAAGTTGTATTTGTTAACATTTAGTTAATGCACTGTGAACTAACATGAACAAACAATAAACAGCTGTATTTTTATTAAGAATAATAAAGATGAATACATTCAGTAACATGTATTGCTCATGGTTCATGTTAGTAATAAACTAATGTTAAATCAAACCATATTGTAAAGTGTTTCAAAAAAATCATTTACAGAACAAATAAGAACGTAAGGTGTGCTTACCCCCTTTAGTACAGCCTATATGGTTAGCAAGATTTAGCCTTAATAAACTACAGCATTTACAACTGAATGGTAGCCTATTCAATTGTAGATGGTAGAAAATAAGACTATTAGTTAAAATAAACTTTTGAATGCTACTTTTTCTCCCTGCTTTTTTATATTGATATGATTATATACCAAAATAATCTATAAAAGAAGGATTTTATCTTACAAAGCTATGAAATCCAGAGGTAAAATCACAGCTTTTTTTTTTTTTTTTTTAAAGTGTTGGCCACCGAAGACCATTTTTGACCCAGGTAAAACCCTGCAGGGCCAACAATGTTTGTGTGCGGACATTCACACTTAAAGCAAGAATCGCTAGTGAGGCACGAAATGTATGAATTTAGGGTTTTGTTTTTTTTTTATGCAATTTATTTATGACAGCCAGTGTAATTGTTTTTCTAAAACTGAAAATATTTAATGTTCATAAGGTAAACTTTTGTCACACAATGTGGCACAGTAATATTGTGCCGTTAAAGGAAAAAAAACACAAGTGCTCCTAATAAAACAAGTTACCATAAAGCCCGGGCTGTACGAAAGCCGTCTATCAGCAGTGATTGTTAAAGTGCATGTCGGAGAATCGCGCGGTTGTTCGGACAGACCTGCCCCCACTGCTAAAAAAAATCCTAAAGGAAACACTGATATATATATATATATATATATATATATATATATATATATATATATATATATATATATATAGCCTATATAGATATATATATATATATATAGATATATATATATATAGATATAGATATATAGTATGTCTTTAGCATAAATATTTATATTTGATTAATATCCTTCATTTATTTCTAAGAAAATAAATTAATAAAATGTTGCAGAGCTATAAACCAGTAACTCGAGCATCATTGAGCAGCGTTCAGCTCAGCTCTGGTGACACGCATGTGGGCGATTTCACAGTCAAAGCAGAAACACATTTGTGTGCATACAACCCATATGCGCTCACAGGTGCACAAACAAACACACACACACACACACACACAGGGTTTTCATGTTTTATGGGGACATTCTAGGGGTGTGCAATATAATCTACTGACAATATCTAGTATGTCCCCCACTTTACAAAAACAAAGCTAGAGAGCACACATAGGCTTCATTGCATGATCTAGCCTTAGTAGGTTAGACTAGTGTGCTTGCTCATTTAGAGTGCACACTTTTACTGCGTGATTACAAATGTGGTATTGATTTTAAAACAGTTAAATAAACAAGTTGATATTAAGTGACTTACATTTTAGACAGAGTATTGGCTGTTTTTTTTCTCTCTCTCTATTTCACCAAAAAAAAGATAGTTCAAACATCTGAGCAACACAAGGAGGTGTTTCATTACTGAATGAATGAATCATTTGAATGAACGATTCAATGACTCACTCATAATGCTTCATTCCTGAATGAATCAGCCATTTGAATGAATCTGTTGAAACTCAATGACTCACTCAATAGCAGTGACTTGCTACCACCTACTGGCAGTTTAAATTTCACATTTAAAGTATTTTTTCCTTTTTTATTTGTAACTGCAGGATAAATGCATTCATGTTGCCTCTGATCTGCATTAAACAGTAAATGAAAATTCAGATGCAGCTTCTGTGTTTCCTCTGCATTGTAAAGAGTTTTGTTCATACTGATTTCATTTGATTGGTAACAGCCCTATTGTGTCTTATTCTAATTGAATGTATTGATTAAATGTAAGAATTTGACACAAAAGATGATGCATACATTTAATTAGGTTAAAAAAAGCCATTATAAAAGGTAAAAATCAATTAAAACTTATTGGAAAAGATGATTTCTGTCACTGCTGCGAACTGACCATCGCACAGAATATGAAGAATATTAAAATCTTTGGGAGTCAGCTGTCCACAGCAGTCCTAAACATGCCAAGGTACCAACATAATAAACACACTCAGCTCGTCTAATTATTATTATCAATGAAATCCCAGAAAAAAAAAAGAGATATTATTTTTGGCAACATCGCACACACCTAGGACATTTCATAGACACAATGATTTTTATATTTGTACAAACTATATTCTATTTGTTAACCATAAACCTAAACACAACTCTCACAGAAAACTTTCTGCATTTTTACATTACCAAAAAACATTATTCTGTATGATTTATAAGCAGTTTTCCTCACAGGGACCAAAAATGTCCCCACAAGGATAATGATTTCATATATTGCCATCTTTGTGGGAGCATTTTGTCCCCATAAAGTAAGGTATACGTGAACCACACACACACACACACACACACAAAGAGTGAACGATTACACAGATGATGCAGTGAGATTGCTGTTGTTCCCCTTTAGAAATGCTAAGGGTTTTTTTTTTTTTCAATTATATTGCGTCTTATTACTAGTCACACTGGAAGTCATCCAGTCAAATGATATGAATTACAAAAGTATCGTGACAAGAATGAAATGCAGAGCTTTGGGTTTGGTAAATATCTTTAAAATGTATTTTTCATCTTGTCTTTTAGCATCAGGATTATTGGAAAGAGGAAAGGAACGTTGAGCGAGTCGAGCTGAAACTTTTGATTCACTAGCAGCACAGCAGCACTACGTCTTTCCTGTCAGCAAGAGTGAACACGCTAAATTAATGAACTGTGTTTTGTTTGGAAATGCTCTGTACGGCGTATGATATATTGCCTTTCAGGTTCTCTTTTGTCTCTCACAGAAGAGCCATTGTTGCCGCTTCTGTTCGGCTTTACATTTCCTGAGCAAATGAGTCTGAAACGCAGGCTTGCTCTATTGACGCCATGCAAATCTTGCCCCAATTCTGTAAACAAAAGCCAAACGGCTCGTTTGGTTTCAAGCGTCTGACCCTCGTCACGCTTGTACGGATCTCATTCGGACCTTATTCTTTTATTAAAGCACTTCAGAGACTCTCAGAGAGACTTCATCACGTTTACCTGAAACGCTCGGCCTCATATGTTTGTGTTTAGCTCCATATTTGGGCCGTTTTCTCCAAGCAGAGACTGACGTCAGAAAGACCAGCAGCCCATTTGAAACTGGAAACATTTACTGAGGAGAAATAGCAGCTAATTCTGGATGTGTTATTCTCTCGTCTGCTTCACAATGTTTTTGGAGAGAGGACGTCCACAGACCGCAGACTGGTGAAGAAACTGACCTCATTTACCCCTCATTTACCACACACACACACACACACACATTATGTACTTTGCACACTATATGAGTGATTGTCTGTGCACTGATGCTCAGATGACTATACTGCATTTGTCAGAATGTGCCATAGACATCAGAGCACGACGTACTGTATCCCAAAATGCAATGTGCTCAATCTTTCTGACAAAAGTTCAGACATTTATATAAGGAATTTAACTGAAAATGCAAACAACCATTTTTATCTTATTTATATTCCATACTGTAGCCTAAATGTGACACAAAGCTGCCAAGAACATGAAGTATTTTCTTTAAAAATAAAAATGGTTCCCAACCCTGGTCCTGGAGTCTTTACTACTGAGCTTATGATTAAATCAGGTGTGTTTGATTAGGGAGACATCTCAAATGTTCAGTAAGGATAATTTTTAAAAAAATCTCAAATCATCGTTTCCAGCTAAAGCATCAAACAGCCCTTCGGCACTAGCAGTGGTCAAACAAAAAATGCAAATGTCGAATGGAAAGGGAATTAAATGCCACATGGGTCTGATGAATGTCAAACAACAGCAGGTGAATTCAGTGGCATGATGGGAGATAATCGAATGTCTGATTTGTGAACAGCCTGTAAATCACTGGATCTTCACTGAACACGGCAGTTCATCTAGGCTACTGGATGCATAAGTCTGACCTCAAAGCAGTCTCTCTCTCTCTCTCTCTCTCTCTCTCTCTCTCTCTCTCTCTCTCTCTCACATACACAGACAGACAGACAGACAGACAGAGAGAGAGAGAGAGAGAGAGAGAGAGAGAGAGAGAGAGAGAGAGAGAGAGTAAAGTACCAGCAAATGTGACAGACGGAGAGAGTTTGATCTGTTGTTGTTGTCTGATTTTACAGCAGTTCACTGTGGCCTTGAGTTAATTAGTGTAACAATAATAAACAAACACATTTAACAAGAGCTGAAGAACCTACTGACAGCACAGCGCTGACCTCTGACCTCAGAGACTGTGTGTGTGTGTGTGTGTGTGTGTGTGTGTGTGTGTGTGTGTGTGTGTGTGTGTGTGTGTGTACGCGTCTCAACACATGCTCAAACAGCTCAGTGTCCTAAAGCACAACTCACTCATTACTACTGTATGATGTTTATCAATGCTATTTAACAGCATATTTTAAATAAAAAAAACTATATATATAGGCTATATATATATATATATATATATATATATATATGTATGTATATATACACACACTGACAACACATTTTCTTTACTAGATAAATGTCTTCTGGCTTAATAGCCAGAAGTTAAACCGGCACGTGAATGAGGGTATTGTGCATACTTTTACACATTCCCGCAGGTTTCGTGATTATAAAGCGGGATATTCCCACAAAAATGTATGCACTATAGCACGCAGGCTATAGTGCAAATTAATTAATTAATTAATAAATGAGTGAAAATTTATCAAGAGAGCTGCATGCTGCGAAACAAGACTTTTGCTCACATTTCGGGACAGTTTACGGAACTGTCACTTGCCAATTGGGGCTAGTGTTGCATCATCTCTAATGTTCATTATTTGCACGCAGTTTTAAGTCTTGCAAATTTAAACATTCAAGCAATTTTACTTAACTCTTTCTCTGCCAGCATTTATTTTCAGATCCTCTCCTTTTAACAATTTAAAAAAAAATCTGTTTTATTCTAGCTTCATGCATTCTTTTTTTATCAACACTAAGTAATGCGTAATGTGTGGCGCATCGCAGAGCTAGTGCAAGATGAGCATTTGTGGTTAAAAAGGTTTTTTTTTTTTTTTTAGAAAATGACCAATCGTTTCGCTAGATAAGACCTCGGCTGGGATCGTATAGAGCCATTTGAAGCTGCATTGAAACTGTAATTTGGACCTTCAACCCATTGGTTCCCGTTGAAGTCCACTATATGGAGAAAAATCCTGGAATGTTTTCCTCAAAAACCTTAATTTATTTTCGACTGAAGAAAGAAAGACATGAACATCTTGGATGACGTGGGGGTAAATTCAAGTAAATTATCAGGAAATTTTAATTCTGAAGTGAACTAATCCTTTAATGCTTAACAGATTACATTCTTAAGTATATTATTTTAGAGTAGAGTAGCCTATATTATGACTATAAGTACCTATTTTAAAAGTGTGCTAAAGTGTAGGCCCTACTTCTATTTCACCAGGGACGGACAACAGCTATAAATCACACACACTTTTACTGGAAATGGATAATATTCATTCATCATTGTAACGGATGTGCAAAAGACCATCACACATCATTCACACACTTCACACTAAATATCATCTGTGTAAACCAGCTGGAAAATATGAACTTCACATATAAAATCAGCAGAATACACAATAATTGCGTTCAAGTGCTTCTGTCAACAAAACTAGACAACAGCTGGTATTACTTTAACTAGAAAATTCACTGAGTGTGTGAGACAGTTAATGTGCCACTTGAGCCACTCATCTATTTCTGTAGTCCTGCCGATAACACACACACACACACACACACACACACACCATCTCATCTATTTAGGGGTCTTCCCACAGGTTTCTATAATTACTCAATTGAACTTCAAAATGATAGCTTTTGCAGTATGGAGAAAATAAAAAAGGCATTTTTCACAACTTTTTGCATGACAAAATAAAACATGCAAACATGGAACCACAAGAAAGATTGTGAGGAAACTATAAATATGCACTAAAATATGCACACTTTTGTCCCACAAATCACATGACCCAGTGTTCCCAGCAATGAGTCGTGAGTTTGCGGTCTCAACTATGAAATAACACAATCATCATGTCTATAAACATACAGTGCCACCAGTACAGAATCATGGAGAAATTACTCTTGAGCTGCTCCATGTAATGCAATTTAAAAAAAAAAGAATCATACGTTTTTATAAGGACTGAATCAGTCTGATGAATCTTTAAATGAATCCGTCTGGAGTCAACAGCTGGCTCACTCACTGAACCATGAGTCTTGATTTTCAGGGACATTTAACTGCTCATGATGTAGCTGTTCTGAGAGTTTTAAGTCTATAAAACTAATATCAAACAGCATCATCATTGACTTATTGACTCTTCACAAGTGTGTCACTTATGTGTCAACAGAGTCACAGAACGGCACAAATAATCACTGTTTTCAAACATTTTCCCTACTGTTGTCTGCATTTGGCCATGACTAAACCATCACAACCAAGCTATGGACTGATAAAATAATTTCAAAATTAAACTTTGACACCTCACAGAAAGAAAAGGAAAACAAATGGAAAGTGGAAAAATGTAATTCAAACTGAACTCTACTTAATCTATAATAGATCAGTGAACGGATTCAGTTCAAGCATTCAGTAAACACAAACACACAAACACACACACACACACAGGTGTCTAGAACTGTTTGTGATGTTTGAGTGGGTGACTGACTGTCATGTAAAAATGTTAGATTCTGATGTCATGAGTTAGCTGATTGCCTGGCTGCTCTCTGATTGGTTCTTGCACAGTAATTGACATATTGTCTTATTGTAGACATGCCCCTCTTCAGAGTGCCATTATGTCTGAGAGGACGTCAAAAGTTGCACATCACACACACACACACACACACACACACACACACACACACACACACACACACACACACACACACACACACACACACACACACACACACACACACACACACACACCTACTGAACTAAAAAAGCACATCATAGTCTGCAGTACATATGGTTTAAATACCGTCTGCATAATACAGCCACTCTAAAGACAATCAAAAAAATACAACAATATAGTTGTATTTATCAAACTATGTTCTAAACATATGTTTTGTCATACTTCTGGAGATATGCTTCAAAAGTTAAACACAAACACACACATTTTCCTTTATAATATGATAATTTAGAAAGTGACCTTGTGCATTTCAGCATGTGTGTGGGTGTGTGTGTCTGTGTCTATTTGTGGCTTGAGTTCAAGTATCAGTGTCACAAAAACATCTGAAACATTTACAATGGCTTAATACACACACACACACACACACACACACACACAAGCTTTTGCTCGGCGGCAGCTAATTTTGCGTATCCACAGTGGGCGACCTGTAGGATATGTTGAACTGAATTATTTGGTTTGCTGTATTTGTTTCAAGTGTTTTCAAAAATAAGCAGGACAAGAAACCTCATCAGACGACACCAAAGGCCTTTAACAGTGAAAAGATTGAACTGACCGAAAACAGATCCATGGTAAAAGACTGTGTGAAAGCAAAGAGAAAGAAAAAGTTGAAAAAGAAAGAGTTGAGTTTTGGTCCCTGATAAGAGATCTGTATGAGTTCCTACAAATAAACGCAACAAGTATATGTACAAAATAAATATTTTTTAATATATATTTTTTTAAATTAATATTTTTATTCAGCAAGGATGCATTAAACTGTTCACAAGTAACATAAATATCTCAGAAATCAAAACATTATAATGTTAAAAATGTATACTATTTCAAATGTTGTTCTTTGAACTTTCTATTTAAAAAAGCATCATGAAAATCCACAAAAATATGAAGCAGCACAACTGTTTTCACATTAATAAGATATGTTTATTGTGCAGCAAATCAGCATATCAGAATGATTTCTGAAGGATCATGTGACACTGAAGACTGGAGAAAGTATGCTGAAAATTCAACTGCATCACAGGAATAAATTACTTTTTACAATTGTACAATATTCATATAGAAAACAATTATTTTATATTGTAATAATATTTCACAATATTACTGTATTTGTATTATATAAATGCAGAATTGCAGAAGAGATTTCTAACCAGCCCTTAACTTTTGAACAGTAGTGTAAGTTAGTAAAAGCGCTTCATCAGTGTCAGTGAGATTTTCAAAATTGAACTTCATAAAACAAATTTACAAAAAGGCTTAAACGATCTACAAAAGTGTTGATGAAGTCTGTTGAAGGTTCCAGCTGAATTTGCATGAATGACAGTCCGAGATCATGTGATCACTGGCACATGGCCCAGCAGCCAATCAGATGCCAGGGTCTTTTCCACCCTGATTTCCGCTGGCAACAGTGATGTGCAGAATGAGGGAAATATTGAGTAGCCATGAAAACACACACACACACACACACAAAATTACAGACTGTCAAAGGAAAGTCTTGCAGAGTTTCACAGCATGTGACGATGCCAAGGACATTAATGATCTCAAGCACATCCCTTGTCCGTTTGCTCATTCATTTTCGCATTGATCCGGTTGTGATGCGGTCTGGGTCGTGAGCTCACGTCCACTGCAGAAAAGAGTCCTGCGGTTCTGTGGACTCGAGCCCAGAGAGTGAAAGACTGACAGGAGCTCAACTGAGTTTCTCGCAGTTTCTCCAAAAAACTTCAAACTGCTTGTTTCTCTCACATTTTGCCAAGTCAAAGGTCAAGGCAGGTCACTATATCACTTAATGTGGATGTGATGAGAAATACTTGAGCTCTAGTCTCAGCCTCGGACGTAACGCCCACGGACCGTTGGCTGAACGTCTGATGCATATGGCACACTTTTCTGGAAACACTTCAGGAGTTTCAAAGTCGCGACCTGATTGGTTGAATTCTACAGGATATCCGCGAGACGTGTGTGTCGCGTTCTTTAACGGTCCGTCTGGAAACAAATGCCGTGACGCCAAAACCCCTAGTGGAAGAAGAAAGCCGTTGTGTTTACAACTGAGACAAATGAGCGCTTACCAGGATCAACTAAACGCTGGATTTTCAAAAGTATGTGAAGTTTGCGGCTCCATTGTTGCAGTAAACTTGCACAACGTTCTTGAATGAATAATTTATTAGATGCACGCCGGTCTGTTATTGTAGGGACATCGACATTATATTGGCACGCCCCTAAACATGACGCGGAACAAAACGAACTGTGATTGGTTGCGTTATATGTCAGTCAAACGTCCTCTTGGCCAAGAAAAGCTGCGATAGAGTCTGAAGGTCTGGCTACGCGAGACTACTTGAGCTCATACTGAAATTTCAGATTTTTCGAGGAAATGCGAGCACAATTTGAGATACTGTTTAGGTCTCATCTGGAACTCTAGAGGAGAAACATCAGGAGACTCAAGTAAATGGGAGAATCGACTGAGATCACAGGATTTCCTTTTGTTTCATTAGACTGAACGCTTAGAGATGAACAAGGGAAACTCCAAAGGTAGTCCGGGATATAATGCTTTAGAGGATTGTGGGAAACGCTTTCTTGGAACTCACCATAAGAGTGTGTGTGTGTGTGTGTGTGTGTGTGTGTGTGTGTGTGTGTGTGTGTGTGTGTGTGTGTGTGTGTGTGTGTGTGTGTGTGTGTGTGTCTGTGTGTCTGTGTGTGTGTCTGTGTGTGTGTGTGTGTGTCTGTGTGTGTGTGAGTGTGTGTGTGTGAGAGATATGGCACTCTGCTGTTGTGTTGCTATAGTGCTGGTTTCAGTGTGTCAGTCCAGATTGTCGAGAAAGAGACTTTCTGAGAAGTAAGATTAGAAATTAAACAGTATGAAAATGTTATATTATGATTACAGTGACCAAAATAATCACGGTTCTCAATATTATCTTATATTTTAAATTACAATCAACATGCAATTAAGGATCTGAAATCATTACATTCAGTTCACACACAATTATATTATTTTAATATATTATTTCTGTTTTAAGCACTCTTTTTAAAAGATTGCTAAAATGTATTCTTTTTTTAACCAGGGATTTCAGCTCATACTGAGACGGCGCTGAACATCTATAACCAGGGATTTCAGCTCATACTGAGAGAGACGGCACTGAACATTTACCAGTAGAAGCGTCTAAAAATATTCACTTCCCCTTATTCATATACATTTTAAGCTAAATTCACGAAGATATAAAGTCTGTCATCTCTCTCGATCCGATCACTAAAATGCCCTATAAACACTGCGAGCAGGTGAATGAAGTGAAGTCAGTGCGTGTGTGTCGTGATGAATCGAGCTCTAAATGACGCTTTCTGGAATGTTGGAGATTTCTGGAATATTCCCGCAGGCTATTCCATCTGTTGGGAGAATGACTCTGCTGGGACGCGTTCCGGCTGCTGATTACAGCCCAGATATTTCACTCTCATCCCTGTCTGAATATGAATGTTCAGAGGCTCTGTCATGATTCCTGTCTTGTGCTTTGTCTTGTGTAGATTTTTGTTATTTCCTGTCCTGTGCCATGTTTTGTAGTCCTTTGTAGATTTTCTTGTTTATTAGTCTCCCCAGGTGTTTCTAATTAGCCCCGCCCCCTTGTTATCTTGTTTAGCTTGTTTGCCTGTGTATTTAAACCTCTGTGCTTCAGTTGTTGTTTGTCGGCCGTTGTAGCTGTTTCCATGTTCCTGTCCTAAGTTCTGTTGTCTGCCTGGATTACCTGTTTGTTTTATTAAAAGTAATGCTTGCATATGGATTCTCTCTCCGCTTCATTCCTGCCTCATCATAACAGAATGACCGACCAAAAAATGAATCCAGCAGCATTAAAGGGAAATCTCCAGCCAAGTAGGTGGCCACGCCTGATTCTGCTTCCCAGGATGTTCGTCGCCATGTGGCCTGAGTGTCTCCAGCCAAGAAGGCGGCTACGCCTGATTCTTGTTCCCGGGATGGCCGCCACCATGTCGCCTAAGAGATCGTCTATGGCAGAGATGTCCGCCTTCACGCTTCCTGAGCTTCTTTCTGTTCCTGAGATCGCGTCTGTTCCGGAGTCTGAGCCTGTTCCTGAGCCAGAGCTTCACGTCAGTCCTGCCGAGCCAGAGCTTCACGTCAGTCCTGCCGAACCAGAGCTTCACGACGTCACGTCTGCTGATCCAGAGACTTTTCACGTCATGTCTGCGGATCCAGAGACTGTTCACGTCACTTCTGCCGATCCAGAGACTGTTCACGTCACGCCCGCAGAGCCAGTGTCTCCGGACAAGATGGTCCGCCCTGGTCGCCTGCACAGCCTGATCCGCCCTGGTCGCCTGCACAGCCTGATCCGCCCTGGTCGCCTGCACAGCCTGATCCGCCCTGGTCGCCTGCACTGCCTGCTTCGCCCTAGTCGTCTGCACTGCCTGCTCCACCCTGGCCTCCAGTCTTGCCGCAATCTCCAAGTCCTCTTCCGCTCCATGGGCCAGGCCCTCCATCCCGCCCCCCGGGTCCGCCTCCGCTCCACCACCCTCCTGGACTGTTTTGCTGAGGAGCGTCTGGAATCCGCTCCTTAAGTGGGGGGCTATGTCATGATTCCTGTCTTGTGCTCCCCTTGTCTTGTGTAGTTTTTTGTTATTTCCTGTCCTGTGCCATGTTTTGTAGTCCTTTGTAGATTTTCTTGTTTATTAGTCTCCCCAGGTGTTTCTAATTAGCCCCGCCCCCTTGTTATCTTGTTTAGCTTGTTTGCCTGTGTATTTAAACCTCTGTGCTTCAGTTGTTGTTTGTCGGTCGTTGTAGCTGTTTCCATGTTCCTGTCCTAAGTTCTGTTGTCTGCCTGGATTACCTGTTTGTTTTATTAAAAGTAATGCTTGCATATGGATTCTCTCTCCGCTTCATTCCTGCCTCATCATAACAGGCTCTGATTCCATGCAGTTATGATCACTCAACACACTGCTAATGAAACACAGACAAGCTCATCCAGCTCTGAGCATGCTGAATCATCTGAGGTCAAAGACACTTACAGAACCACAAAACACAAAATGCCACTGGTATTAATCGTGCGAGTTTCATACAAGACAAAAATGTGCACAAGAACTGATTAACTAACATCAGCCCTCTCATGTCTGATGATTTTTACAGGTTTCTTGTCAACTGGATCGGATTTGCAAGAATGTTGTTTTTTTGTTGTTGTTTTTTTTACATAATTTGCAGTGCTTAATGGGATTGTAGTCCATTAACTCAAAGGATAAATTCACAATTCACAGTGTCGTAAATAATCACTTACTGTATATTAACCAATATATATAGTCACCGATATAAAAATCGTACACGTCACAGATGAGACGCAAACTAATGAATGTCACACTGCACACTGCACACACACAATGCACAATCTCTTTCTGTCTTCTCCACTCGCCATAGTTTGATGCTTTGACGTTTCGTCTGGATTACAGTTCCTGTATCCTCATTCCCTCCATAATCCCACAATAATCCATCAAATAAACTGCTGCAGAGATTACAAGAAAAAAGTGTGTGTGTGTTTTACAATCCCTCGAGAGACTCCAATCACCGTTAAACTATCATGTTACACATGATTATACATAAGATTTGTTTTAAAACACATATGACCACAAAACATAATTCTGTATGATTTACAGTATAAGCTGTTTTCCTCATGCAGACCAAAAAAATGTCCCCACAAGATAGATTTCTGGTATTGCCATCCTTGATGGGACATTTTGTCCCCACAACATAGGGTTTACCAGGACCAAACACACACACACACACAAGCACACACCTTTCTTTGTGAGGACATTGACACAATGCAATCTCTAGCTCCTTACCCTGACCTTACCCACCACAACTGAGTACCCAAACCCTTAACCTAAGCCTACCGGACACAATGTCCACACTTATATAATATAGATTGTGTGCAGACTAGTTCTGAATCTGATTGTGAAACTAGTCTTTGACATGACCTTTGCAAACTTAATGTCCAAATAAAGTAAAGTGATAAAGTGACATTCATTTTTAATTCATTCTATGTTGCCAGCAGAAACATTTACATTACATTTACATTTATTAATTTAGCAGACGCTTTTATCCAAAGCGTGGAAACATCGCAAGTCATAGAATATTCACAATCACATAGGCTAGACCTTTTAAAAATTACATGCATGTGTGATATCATGTGTTGCAATGTGTATTACAAGGCATTATGAATGTTTATGATGCATTAAAGGGATAGTTCACCCAAAACTGTTCTCTCTGTCATCATTTACTCATCTTCATATCATTCCAAACATTGCAAAATAAATCCCACTGAATTTAACTTCAGTTTAGTTGCTGCCTTATTTTATTTATCCATTTGTTTTAATCAAATTGGTTGTACAAGTCATTTCAACAATTTTGATATAATCTTCATAATCATTTAGAACTTATAAAAGTTGAAATTGGTTAAAATATTTTGATGAGTACAAATACAAATAATTTCATATTGATAAACTTTATAGTTATTGGACTGAATTGAGCTGAATAATGACACTATTGTCTTTTTAGAGCTGCATTACATCAGAATGTGTCTCATATTTGATTGCATTCAATATTTGAAGCTTGCATCAATAATTCTGTAATTTACTGACGATATGTTACAGTGAACCTGTATGACTTTTTTCACAAAAGAAAATCTGTTGAAAAATGTTGGGAATTAAAGAATGTTCTCAATGACCCCAGTGACTTTCAATGCATGAAGAAGAAGAAAAAAAACATTTAGCAGGATAACTTCTTTTGTGTTGCATGGAAGAAATAAAGTCATACAAGTTTGGAATGACATGAGTGAAAGTAAAGAGACTTAGACTTCCTTTATAATGATGATAAATGATGACAAATCATCATCTTTTGGGTGAACCATCCCTTTAAGATGACCTACATACACATACAGGTCTGCAGTGAAGATTTCGTGAGAGATCAATTGACTGTCCACACTCAGTAAAACTACACATTTCTTTATGAGCGCCATAAAACTCACCCTTTACTAACTGCTGTCTTTTTTTCTGTGTTTTTCTGCCTGTCTCTCTCTGCAAAACTATAATCTTCTTACAGCAGCTCAGCATCCATCGCTCATGATGAAGAGAGACAGAAACATGCAAATGCTCAAACTGTGTGTGTGTGATGCACATTGAATATTACATGGATATTTGAGGTCATATCTGATGCATGCATTTGTGTACGGTTTATGCACATGTGCAGCGTTCATGCATGTATCTGTGTGCAAGTGTTCATGCGTGTGAGTCGGCATGGTGTTGGTGTGTAAGGTGTTCAAGTGTTTGCTAATGGAACTCATTCCTCATTTCACAGCGAGACGTGATTCCCATGAGAAACATAAATCACAGTCAAAAGCGCTCTGACTTCAGCTGTGTGTGCTCTGCAGTATTTCCTCTGATATCAGAGGCCGCTCTTGTGGACATTGACAGCTCTGAGGTTCTGCTTCCTCTGGACACTTTCACTAATTTACAGCTCACCAAATCTAAACCAGCGTCTCAGTCTCTCCCAGTTCATGAACAGTGTTACAGTATTCAGCACTGTACGACCTAAGCTGTTCACTGGGATAGTCTCCCATCTCATTCCCATGTATTTTTCATGCATCTCAGTTAAATAACTACTCATATATAGCCTAATGCATCCACATATAACTCAAGTCATATAAGTCCAGCAGTATAACCCTAACCCTTATAAATACACTGATAAACTATATATATATATATATATATATATATATATATATATATATATATATATATATATATATATATATATATATATATATATATATATATATTATACAAGATTACAAGATTGCCTCACGCAATCTTGATTGTATTGGTAGTAGACTGGCTTACTACAGCTGACTTTTTTCCAATACCTCCCATCATGTATTTACAGTAAACAATTAAATTATTTTTTAGGAACTTTCTGTAATATAATAAAAGTTTTTTTTTTTCTTTTATCATGTTTCACAGATTGTGGTAGGTTCCTAGTGACCAGAATGACTTATTACAGGTGAAATTGTGCCAATACCTTCCTGTAATTCTGCAATTCACCAAATGGTTTTTATTTTTATTTCAAATTATCAAATTATTTTATAATAAATTATACGTTTAACCACTTGGTGGAATTGCCAGACGTTCCCTTAGGGATCATCTGCTGTGGTAGAGCGTCAAAACATTCTCGAATATAAATACGCAGCTATAATTCATGTAGGTGATTTTGAAGTAGCCTATATTTTATGTCGACATACAATGGTTAGCTAGGCTATACTGTTAAAACTAATCGTGGTATTGATATTGACTGCCGACTCTATAGAACAATGGCAAGGAAAACTAACTTTATCGTGCTCCGAGAGCCCTCTAGTGGTCAGGAGCATTTCCGTTGTGTTGCAGCTTTATTTCGTTGTGTTGTACATTTTCCGTTGTGTTGTGGCTCATTTCCGTTGTGTTGTGGCTTAATTTCGTTGTGTTGTGAACTTATGTTTGCTTTTAAATTCCGTTGTGTTGTGCACTACTGGGCCACCGTAGAGATGTGATAGAAATGACATTGGCTTGGAAATAGTGTGAAATATTATTACAATTTCAAATAACTGTTTTCTATGGGAATATTTTTTTAAATGTAATTTATTCCTCTGATGTCAAAGCTGAATATTCACCACCATTAGTCCAGTCTTCAGCATCACATGACTCAGAAATAATTCTAATATACTGATTTGCTGTTCAAACATATCTTATTACTATCAATGCTGGAAATGTTTTTTTGCTGCTGTTGTTGTTGTTGTTTTTTATTGCAATGATTTTTTTTTTTTTTTTTTTTTTTTATTTGAGGAATATAATGTTCAAAAGAAAAGCATTTATTTGAAATATAAATCTTTTGGAACATTATAAATGCTTTTACTGTCACTTTTGATCAATTTAGGCCTAAAGTGTCCTTGCTGAATAAAAGTATTAGCCTATTTTTTTTTTTTTTAATTGTTGTTTCTTTAATAATAGCCATTGAAATGTAACACTGACGATGATGCTCTCATCTTCACCCAACCAACCATTCAACACCAGTAAGATAGATGACAGATCAATAGAGGAAGACTATCTGTCCATCCTGACCTGACCAGGACGAATAAGAGAGGAATATTTAGCAGTAAATGAAAAACTAAGATACACCAAAATAGAGAGCAAGAGTCACAAGTGAAAAGCTGCTTATTTTCTTCACAGAGAAATGGATTTTTTACAATAATATTTAAACCTGATACTGTTCACGGACCATATACAGCTTAAGAACTACACTACCTATAATCCTCAAGAAAGTCCCACCAATCAGAGAAGTCGTTGTTACCATGGAAATTGAAACTGCAACAAATGAGCTCAGGACCCACCACCCACTTCATAAAACATCATGAATAACAGTCGAACAGTCACAAAAATACTTCTATTAGTGTCAATGACTATAAGTCAATAGTTTCATACTGTGCCACATTTCTTTTTGGTCTTTTTTTCTGCCTGGATGTCTAAGCCGAAGCGATATGAGATGTTAGGCTAAATGTTTATCATGTCAGTCACAATCCCAATTTTTAACATAAAAATTCCAATTAGATTCTTCCCCAAATCATTGAGCATTAAAATAATGGTTGTGCACTCCAAAAATGACATTTTTCAGTCTTTTTCAAATTTATATTTAATATCCTATGCAAGTTATTTTTTTGTAAATATTATGTAGCCCTGGCCCCATTTTTTTTAGTTTATTACATCATTCACAATGCTTCATGGGACTGTATAGTTTATAAAAATAAATAAATAAATTCAAAATCTTTTTGTTTCTGATTTGTTTTTTGAAATGTTGTGACTTTTTTTGATGAAATGTTTTGTGATATCTATCGATAGACTGTGCTGTAAAAGTGGGCGTTCACAGTTGTGCTCTTTAACCAGTGTAGTGAGAGTGGTTCGTTCTTCATTGTCCTCCGCTTTCTCCTACGTCACACCATGTCTCTTACATCGACTCTCTTCCCAATAAACAGGATTTATAGGAGCCATAATAACCGTCCATACACCCTTCTCTCCTGATGCCTTTATCTGGAGTTTCACTGAGAATGAGCAATTATAAACTGGCCGTTTATAATCATGGTATTTGTATGTGGAATAAACGCCTCATTTTTTATACAGACAGACACTGAAAAAAAGTGCAAAACGGTGAGAACTGGAATTGCTAAAGCCTTTGTGAGGGAACCGTTGCGATAATTCACACACAATTCCACACATATACTTGCATTTTTATTCTACACAAGGAATACAAGAAAACAGCTGTTTGTATGACTGAAAGTCTGAAATGTGTAAAACTGTTCATGTGTTTCTCTCATTTAGGCTACTGAATTGTGTTTATCACATCCCACAGAACAAAAACCTTGCATTAAACTTGCGTGAATGAGCTAACTGAGATAAATAATTCTGATTGTGACATTGTGTCAAACTATATTATTCACTCTCAATGAACACAATTTATGAATACAATATGAAAACTATAAAATTAACTCATGAGTTACTTTCATAAATATTTGTTTGCCTCTAATATTGTTCATACGTAAAACAAATTATTATAAAAATAGCGTTTTAATTGTTTTTTATTTAAATGAATCCCGTTATTGTTAGATTTGCTTGATAAACTTCTCCAAAATAACAAAACAACCATGAAGTGTAGCTAGTTTTAAACATCTGTATCCCCTGCCCTTCTGCTTTAAGTCAACATCTGCTCTCAAATGAACTAACCCGTACTGAGTGATGGATTCATTTAAAATAAACCACAGTCCTGTGTCTAGCAACATTGTCACCCATTCTGGATTTTATTTCATGTTTACTGCATTTTCCACAATATATATATAAATATATATATATATATATACATATTTTTATTTCCCACATTTTGGTAACAAAAAATGCAAACCTTTGAAGAAAATAAAAAGTCTCATATTTTGTGTGCTGAAGGTTTAATGGCTCCTGTCACTGGGCATTTGACGACGAAAAAACAGCATTTCTTGCTCTGTTATGATTATTATTATTATTATACTTCACTGTACACCCCATAGAAAGTGCTGAATTCTAATTCGATCACATTGGATCTTTCTCAGGGTCGTGCGGAACTGAAGTCGGAAGTGAGTGGTCGGTTTTTGGCTGTGATCGTTTGGCAGATTACAGGCCCGATCATTCCCAGAAGTTCTGGCACTCTGTTCATTTTCTCAAACAAGTCGGCGCCCCATAATTGTAGACTTGTTTTTTTATATAGATTTCGTTCTCTCAGTCTCTCTCATGTGGATTTTTTTTTTTCTTTTCAGAAACCTTGACATTCCAGAAGATCTAGTCATGGATTCTGAAAACATTCCTCTTTCCCCCCACTTCATTCTTTCATTGCCTTTCAGTTTTTCCATCATGTTTGGAATGTCATCGAGGGACTCGCAGCAATCAGGAACCTGAGGAAAATTTCCTTCTCAGCCAAATTCATTCTTCCCGCAGAGGTCACGGAGAGTCTGTGGGAAAAATAACCTGGACAAGAGACTGACGGACTGGAAAAAAAAAAACAAGCACGATCTGCTATATCTGTGCTCTGGAAGAAATTAGTCTTCAACTCAAGATGTTCCTTATAATTTCCGATGGCAAACGTTTCCTCGTTTCAATGCCACAAGCGACACACACACACACGTACGTGTGTGTGTGTGTGTGTGTGTGTGTGTGTGTGTGTGTGTGTGTGTGTGTGTGTGTGTGTGTGTGTGTGTGTGTGTGTGTGTGTGTGTGTGTGTGTGTGTGTGAGAGAGAGAGATGGGGGCTCGACTGTATCGCATTTCAGCCAAATATGCAGTGCTCGGGCGTCATATCTGCTCCGGAGCTTCACCCCAGCGCACGCAATCGCAAACTCTGCTCCAACCAGCAAATTATTTTGTCTTCAGTCGCAAACGTTTTTTTGCCTGGTAGCTGCAGCGGGATTGGAAATCGAAGGCGTTTCCACAGCGTTAATTGTGGGATGTCGGACTGATTGTTTGGGCATGTGTGCATGAAACACACACACACACACACACACACACACACACACACAAGAGATATCTGGAGCCAATGGACTGTAAGTGCTGATCGACTGCAGAACACACACACACACACACACACACAGGGCACTTTGGGCTCATTTTCATCACTTCACTGACTCGCCCCTTTATCGGCCCATTTTAACCCTTTTACAGACGGGCGGCACTCGCTCCTGATGACATTAACGCTCAATTCATTTCCTCAGTTCAGGGGCCCCTAGCGGCCACACACGAGCGCAGTGAGAAAACTCACAGAGAGACAGACAGTTAGGCGCTTATTATAACCATGCCAAACGTTATCTCAGAGTTCAGAGGTTTTAGCTGCTTCCATTGTAGATTTATGGTAGAAAGTTAATGTAAAATTAGGATGTTTTGAGGCAAAACCAAAAAAGAAAAAGAAAGAAAGAGAACATGGGGGGGAAATTAAATATGATTAAGACTGATAAAGCAGAGCTTAGTCTGAATATAAAATAACATTCTAAAACTATAAAGGAAAAGCCTCACAAACATCAGCAACAACATGATGATGAAGAAGAAAAACCTGACAAATAACCAAAGTCGCTTCAGTCTGTATTCTGGTCAAAGTGCTCAAACCTTTGTGATTTGTGTAATCTGACATGAGAAACATGATGAGCATTTAATCCAGCAGCACCAGGAGGCTTTACAATATATATATATATATATATATATATATATATATATATATATATATTGCAAAAAAGATCATACTCACAGACATGCTTAATATAATGCCATATGTACTGTCTTATAGTATTTAAGAGCACAGAAAATCATCTCATTCACTACTTATATGTGACATCAACCTCTTAAATGCCTCATATACTCTCTCACACTGTCATTAACACTTTACTGTTATATCATTATATACTGTTATACGCACATGTAACGTTAGTCTCACACACACACACACACACACACACACACACACTTCTGTTGTGATTTGTAATGTTGCAAAAAAAAACAAATCAGTTGAGAACGCGTTAAATGTCTTACCTGCTCACCATCATCTTCCTCATCATGGTGTTGTGGGAGTTCAGTTGAAAAGAGTTTACTCACATCCAGTGATAATCCAAACGACGCTGCGCATTTGAACAGAGCGTGAACGTTTCTCTTTTCGGTCTTTTCTGTCAGTTCTTCCGCGCGCCACGGAGTTTATCACACATACAAGTATATGGTTCTCCTATACGAGCTCCTCACAGCGCTTGTGGCGCGCGTCGGCTGTGATCGGAGCAGTGCGAGCGGATCATCGCGGAGCGCGCGGGAGAAGGGGAGAGCGCGTGCCGTCCGAAAGGCGCGTGCGGCGAGACTGCACGCTCGAGCCCGAGCAGCACTGGAGAGGGACGGAGCAGGGAGTGACGTCACCCGCCCGCACCGAATCCGGGCGCACGAGCGAAGCTTTAAAGTCACCATGAAATCATATTGAAGACAATACTTGATTTAAAAAAAAAAGAAGAAGTATTTTCTTATTTTTTTATTTGATACCGCAGTGTTTATTATAAATAATTTATCCGTGTAGGGTATATCATTATTTCACAAATATATAAATAAACTATAAATAAATAAAAAATCATGTGCCTCATAAACTTTAATCAAAACAACTTCCCCTCCATCTTGTAGCAGCATCTCTTCTCTGATGAACTGTTTACTGGACAAGGGCGGTTAAATATGGCTGTAATAATTGGGCAACGAAATTGACTTTTTTTAAACAATTAGCCAAAGTTGTATGTGTGTGTATATATATATATATGCTACACTGCGCCAGAGCGATCTCACGCCACAGCGCCAAAACGGTAATTATGTTTTTGAATTTAGTAAGAAAATGGACGTAATTTGAAATCTGAGACTTTGTTTCATATCAATAATAACAAAGCACAAAGATTATTGCGATTTATTGCATGCGCCATATATATATATATATATATATATATATATATATATATATATATATATATATATATATATATATATCAGAACATATAAATATTTAAATAATATATATTTTTAAGTATGTGCAGTATAATGTATTTTGCCAAAACGAATCGTAACAGAAAATTCTGTAACAGTCTGCTATTGCTATGCTTACCTCCTGTGTTTATTTGGTTCTGGGTTGAAAAATAAAAAGTGTTGGTACTAAGCATATGATATAATTAGACTGTTTGGCATACTTTAAGAGACACAAACTTTTTATATATATATATATATATATATATATATATATATATATATATATATATATATTATTATTTTTATTTTTTATTTTTTTTTACTTCCTCTGCATTGTAAGCAATGATTGATTGACTGATTGATTGACTGATTGATTGATTGATTGATTGATTGATTGATTGAAATGATTGTTTTTAAAGAAAAACTGCTTAAGTTAAATAAAGGAATTTATTAAATGAATACTGCTTATTTAATCATTCATTAATTTAACAAAGTTAAATAAAGGAATTTCTAAAAGAAACACTGCTAATCAATTTAGTTAGTTCAGTTTTTAAAGGAGGTTAAATAAAGGATGGCAAATGGTCTTTCCTCACCCCATTCAACACCAAAAAAACGTCATCTTCATCTGCAATCCTTCTTAAAGACTTATTTCTGTGATATGTAAATCCATTAAAAGAGAGAGAGAGATAATGATAGTTCTTATGCTGTGTCAATACGTTCAATACAGATCGTAACTGAAAGCATTGGAGCCTACTACTGTTGCTATGGTTACTGTACCTCTTCAGGTGGACACAATAGGGGCCATTTATGGGGGTCAGACCCTCTCAAACACCCATAAACTCAAACTGAGTAAAAAGGATAAGACAACTGCTCTTTATAAAACTATAAAAATCAGTTATAAGAACAAAATACCTACTATAAATCATTCATCATATTTCAGATCATGTTTACTGTGATTGTTAAAAAAAAAAAATTAAAAAAAACAAAAAAAAAACAGATTGTCATTAACTAATGAAGCTCTAAATGAACTGACTCTCAAAGCTCCACACAATAATCATCATTATAATGAGTCTGTAACAGTTGGACGGCTGTAACAGGACAAGAGTGATTCCATCACAGTATAAGCTGTGGCTTAAAGAGCAAAGAGTTTAACACTGCAGTGTTAGAATTTCAGTACCACTGGTGGCCTGTTGGGCGCAGCAGAGTTAATTTGTGGCTTTATTGAACAAGACTTTTATATGTTCTGATAGCTGACAAGTGGTAGTCCTGACCCAGTTAATACGAAGATTCTAATCCAAGAAAAATACTGCTATCAAATCACACATTCAAGAGCTCGACAGGCAGCGGTGTGTGTGTGTGTGTGTGTGTGTGTTAGAGAGAGTGTTTCCAATGCATCATTAACAGATTGAAGGACTTCTCATTCCAACAGCTGAAGCTCTGCCCCGCAGGCACTAGCACACAGCGAAGGTGTTCTGCAAAAACTCGCCCGCCTGGCAGCGTCCAAAAACAATCTGTGCAGCCCACCGCTTCGGGACACAAGAACTCACAGCAAAAACAACAGACTATCTGTGGGTGCAGCTCGGTGGGAAGATGTGCTTTCAGCCTCACCTGTCCTACTGCCAGATCATGGGCGCATCTCATTCATATCAGCTGCATCAGGTTACTGCCATTAACAACTACCGACAATATGATATGCGTCGCTTATTAAACCACTAGAAAATGTTGGTTTAATTACTGCTTCAAAATTTGGTGCCAAAGTCACAACCTGCAGAAATACATCCATTGCACTTTTTCCACTTATAAAAATATAATGAAATGGTACCCCTAAAGAACACTACAAACTTTATAATCAGTATCTTACTCAAGAAGCAAACTTGTGTATAATAAGAATAGGAGTATTTTCTGAATTATTGTTATGGAAGAATTCAGGATCCAAATGAATAGTATCACAGTATCTCCAAATATTTTTGTATGGACACAGCCCTAGTCGTGTTTTCATGGAAACCTTGTTTTGAGAAAAAATCTCAAGAGACGCACATTTTTATTGGATGTCCAAGAGCAAATCCTATCCTTTCATAAGTGCTATTTGGACTAGTTTTCCATGAGGTGGTCAGGTAAATGCAAGAATCCGTAAATGATTCACCATAGCCTGTAAACTGTAGGTAGCGGGACACTTGGCAGGCTTCTTTATTGTCTTTTTCCCCCGTCACATATTCCCTAGCACATCATTAGAAAATGTAAACACTGAAAATTCATCCTGTAAAACCTTTTTGAAAATGGACATTGTATGACCATGAAACTATTCCAAACTATTTTGTAAACAATTTAAATGTTTAATTCAGTATTTGCTTTACAGTAAACTTATATAACACGTTTACACTTTTATTATCACTTCTTTAAAAAGAGACCAACCTTAGGTCTGTAGTCCAACAGATTCATGAATTACAGCCTTTTAAGTTCAGATCTATGATCAAAAAGCAGGTGACGGTTAACGTGATAATTCCATTGCCTAAAGTTGTGTCATTGTAATCACATATACAGGACTTATTTCAAAGTGACTTCTGTAGTGCCCTTATCCACTTATAACTATACAGAGATCTTGATCCCGACTCAAACACCAACTGAAATGGCATTTGTTTAGAAAATGAATTCCGTCTGAAAACAGCAACTCTCAGACACACAGAGAGCAACACATAAACCTCATGAATCACTTAGTGACTGAAGGAGATCAAGCTGGATTTGGTCTTTAGGCGTCTGCCAGCGGACCCTCCATCTGAGAGCAACTGCGCACGAGTGGGGTTTCTCTGCTGTCCTCTCCTCTGACTGTAATCGAATGCGGGACGTGACTGGATTTACAGTGGGAATGGGACTAACCACGTATCTGGCTTGGTGAAGCACTCGACTAATACAGCAGGGCCTTTCTGATGAATGAGAGCTGGCTGGAATCTATCAGCCGGTGATATTATCTATCAGGAATGGACTCTGTCATTCAGTGGCTCTCTGAGGTCAATAAAGGAGCCGTCTGTTGGGGTGATGGATGGAGGTGAGGCATCAATACGAAAACTTGGCTTTGAGTCCAAGGAGAGAAGCTCCAGTGTGGCACAGTTTGTTTTTATTTACTGCGATGTTTACCGAAGGTTGGGGTTGTGCTGTAAAACTGCCGGCTGCTCAATCAACAGCTGAGCTGGTGAATTTGAATCTGTGGGAATTAATTTTATCCTGAAAGAAATAGATGGATGGTTGCACGAATACCTGCAAATTCGCCAGTACGACAGTGTGGACGAAACAGTCGGTATGGTGCTGGGTCAGCGTGGGCGTACAGCCGTATTTCTGACTCTGCCCATTGGATCCCAAGAGCTCCAAGGTTGATGTGTGGCCATGAAGTATCGGCTCCTCCGGGAGACTAATTGCTCCAGTAATGAAGCGTTGTTTGACTGCGTGATTCATTCAAACACCCAGGTCTTTATTGCCGTGTTTGTAAAGGCAGGCCGTATATCAGCACAGTTCTCGGGTACGGTTGGTCAGCATGACCTTGTTCTATTGTGATGTTCGCAACTGGTGCTGGTGTGATCTTACGCACAAGAGAACCCACAAAATCATAGATTTTTTTTTTTTTTTACAAAATAATGTATAACGTTCTTAGAACTTTGGATAACGTTCTGGCAAGGTTCTCTCAAAGTTAAGAACAAACATTTTTCCATTAACATTTACAGAACGTTCTTTCAAAGTTATCTGGTATTTAGCAATGTTCTCAAAACAATAGCACAAAAACATTATTTACACATTGTGCATGGATTGATTTTCCTGAAACTTTTTAGTTGAACAGTAGTTCATCAAGTTTTTCTGAAACGTTCCTATAATGTTTGCAACATTATAATTGAATGTTCCCTTAACTTTTGAAACCATGAAAAAATGTGGAGGTTTTAAACGTTCAGCGAACATTAAGAAATAAAGTTTTTATAACTTAATGGGAACTTTAGCAAAACAATGTTATTTTTGTAAGTGGGGATATGGTTAAAGAATATCACAAGAGCAGGTGTGCTGTTTTTCCTGAATATCAACATGATTGCAAATGTGATACTAACTTTATAGTTCAATAAACAGTTCAATACACAAGTAGTTACTATTGTGAGTAACATTTTAGACACAATTTTGTCAATAGTGTCCGTTTTGCGCTAAACGGAAATAGTTCCAAACGAAGCCATAACAGAATGGTGTGCGTCTCCAAGTGACACACAGTGGTGTTTCGTTCCTGTTTTTTCTCGGACAATGATTCAATGAGCTATTAATAAAGAGTGTCACTTGCTTTGTTCCTGAATGAATCAGCCAGTTTCAACAAATTGGTAGAATTTAATAGAACTTAAGAACTTAAAACAGTGATATACTCATGGATTTAGTTTCAAATAAAGAATTTTTTTAATTTGTTTTTTCAACATTAAACATTAATCTAATCGCATTATTTATGCAAATTGTAACTTCAGTGTAAATACATCTAAACGCTGATTTTGTGCTGCGCCTGCATTGCAAAAATGGATTATGTTGATACTGATTTAATTTGATTAGTAACAGAGTGACTATAGTGTCCTAATTGAATGTATTGATTAACTGGAAGAAATTGACAAAGATGATGCATGCATCTAATAAGGTTAGAAAAAAATTGTCCTAATAAAGGTAAATATCATTTGAAAGTGGCAAATATCTGTCACTATGAACTGACCACCTCACAGAATATAAAGAATATGAAAAGCTTTAGGAGTCAGCAGTCTGCGGCAGGCCTAAACCAGTCAAGATACCAGCAACAAAACAAAAACAAGAAATCCCAGATTTCCCCAGAAATGATAGAGATTTAAAGTTTCTGTCAATTTCGCACACCCCTACTTTAAGCCACGATTCAACGGCTGAATGTGGATCAGTTAAAACAGGTATTATGACCCAGACACACTGGCACCAAGACGAGTCTCTGATTACTCACCATCAGCGCAGAGGAACGCATCACATTACTGTGTTTCTTCGAAAAAGGGAACTAATTAGTGGTGTTTGCTAAGACAGGAATCACTATTATTATTTCTTTTAGCTGAATTCATGTGTCTCGTTGAGGAGAGGCATGCTGTTACTTAAAGTGATTATGTGCACCCTTTTCACCTGCTGGACGAGAAAACTCCCACAGATTTATGTTGTAGGAGGGACCCATGTTATATATAGAGAGCTCAAGATCACAGAGATTCAAAGATGCAGGACTCTTTTCACCCAGAATCCACATACAAAGCCCAAATAACTTACGAG
The DNA here is from genome assembly GCF_949319135.1 of Squalius cephalus. Lineage (NCBI taxonomy): Eukaryota > Metazoa > Chordata > Actinopteri > Cypriniformes > Leuciscidae > Squalius > Squalius cephalus. Next base: position 46,037,087 of record NC_137124.1, on the reverse strand, counting down.
AACATTGCTAAAATATGAAACAATACAGAGTGCAACAGTCGGTTCTGGAAGTAAAAACTCCATTCATGTTTTCCATAGGGAAATAATAACTTTTAAAACATTAAAGACAGACCTGCTTTGAGCAATGAGGATGTTAATCGATGCCTCATCAAGTCATCAAAGATGAGGATATTGGGCCCCTATAGCCAAAGCAGTGATGTCTAAGATGTCTACCAAAAAAGTAAAACATTTTCCCAACTGGATATGATTATAAAAACGAAAGATCAGGGGCCGTATTCACAAAGCATTTTATCTTACCACTAGGAGTACTCCTAAATTGCACTAAAATATTTTAGCTAGGAGTTTTCTCTTAAAAGTTATTCACAATGCCTTTCAGACCTACTCTTAGTAAAGAAAAATGACAACTCCTAAACTAAGAGTGAGTCTTCGTTGCTATGGATGACGTCATTACTCATGCACGAGCTTGACTGAAGTGAACACCTTGATTGGGTGATGATTGTAACGCGGGAATGATTCCAAACACCTCCCCTACGATGATGAGTGACAGGTGACAGGTCTGAGCATGCGTGCGCTACACAAGTAGTGCGAAGGACGGAAGATGATGAATAACTGAATAAATAGCCTAAATGAATAAAGAGTAAGGCAAAACAAATAGCCTAGTAGCCTAATGAAACATATGGATTGATGCAATATATTTGCAACATTATTGAATTAATCTGTCACTATATGCCTCTGCCTACGTTTGCAAAGAGAAGAACATTTTAATTTGATTCACAATGATACATTACAATTAGTTTACATGCAATGAGTAGCCTAGTTTTGGTTGTTGTTGGTGGCGTTATTGCATCCCTAGTTATGCCTACAATGCAAAATTGTTCCCTCGCGATTGGAAGCTCCTGTAGCCGCCGTATACGCATTTGAAAACATCGCAACGTGAAATGCCACAAAAAGCGGTTTGTGAATAGGTCTTAGTGAGTTAGGAGTCCTCTTGACTTTTTTTAAGCTGTCCCAGACTTAGGTGCTACTTTTAGGGCTAAAATGCTTCGTGAATTACTCTTAGTGAAAAAAATGAGGAGTCCTAAAGTTAGGAGTGACACGCCCATTCATTTTAGGAGTTGCTCCTAAATTTGCCAGTTAGGAGCTACTTTTAGCCTTAAAATTCTTTGTGAATACGGCCCCAGATGTTTTATCAGGCTATTATAATTGATTTGGCTCTAGATAAAAATATTGTAATAATACGCACTTTTGGCATGTACCGCTCTGTCGTTTTGACTACTCACTTTAACAGCAGAATTCGTGATTAAAAACTACATTATCCATGATTCTGTTTAGAAAATTCCACCAATTAGAGAGTCTGAAATTGTGCCAAAAGAGCTATTTGGCTCCGCCCACTCACATGAAGCACTGCAAATGACATTCAATTCGGTTTCACTATGCTCTCAAAATACTTAAATATTGGTATATATATATATATATATATATATATATATATATATATATATACACGTGTGTGTGTGTGGGGGTGTGGGGGTGGGGGGGCATGGTAAATCGTTATTTGTTTTGTTTTTTTACCATTTTATATAATCTTTTTTTTAATTAAATTGTGGTGTACTGGTTGTAGCTGGTTGCCTTGGTTCATTGCTTATAATACTTATAAAAAAACTCTTTTTTATAATCCCTATGAGGAAAATGAATAGGCTCCCAGAAACGCTGCTGAAAAAGAGGGCGACACTAATGCACTCTATTCTCAATAAGGCATGTTTTTAAGGCTTAAAGGAATGACCCCTCTAGCGTCACTTCCAGCACCTTTAATACTGATTTTCCGTTTCTTCAAGCGCACCGCTTCAAGCTGTTCGTAGGGTGTCATAAAGCCTCACGGATGTGCTCACGAAGGGTCATTAATTTCTCTGGTTGTGCATGATTCATAAACGCCTTCGTCCGCAGGCTCTAGTGTGCAACCTTGTAAAAGAAAATCTGACCTGAGATCAGAAAGCTGGCACTCTATAGATCTAAACTTCATTTTCAAAACGTGACTTCATATGGAATTACATATCAATATGAAGGCAGACATTACTGTCAGATTAAGCCCCACTTGGATCCACGTCTCAGGATGAGTGGCGTGTTGGTGCTGGTGATGGTTGGCTTGTTGCCTCAGTCGGGGAAAAGCCTTCGGCAACAAGCGTGAGCACAGCCATTGGATTTTTCAAGAAACTGACACCTTAATGGACAGAAGTCTCACGCTTGATCCCGCACCGTGATATCAAATGTCCTTTCCCACGATGCAGCATGCCATTTTACATGATACACTGGCATTGAAGAACCAAGACATGATGTTTTATGTAATTAATAAAACATGAATTAATTCATATATGTTTAACTCTAACCCCGTCAGCGTTTTTTTTTTTAAGTTGCCAGCCACCGCAAGCATTTTTGATAATTTTCACTAAATTTTAATTTCCCCCAGAATATTTTGTTGTATGAATATCTGAACATGCAATATATCAAAAGAAAGAACAGAGCCTGTTTTTAATTAACAAAAATCCAATCTTATTCCAGCTTAATGTATTATTTTTTTATCAACATTTGAATGTGGGTAAGTTTCATAAAAACAGCAACATTTTGAGCAAAAGCTGAGAAAATTGCATTTTTATCAAAGACTACATCCAGATCGGATTCAGAACGATGATCAAAACATAGATGGAGTAGATCGAGTACATCAACTTTTGCTAAAGCCCTATTCGGACGGGACTAGTTTAACATGAAGAGGTGGGGAAATGTAATTTTACCACAGGACGTCTGTAATAATAATGGCCAATTCGCACGGGATAAGAAATCTCAGTAAAACTAGAAGAAGTGTGAGGGGTAACTCGATTTACGCACCGCCGTCACCTTCCTGTCGTCATGTGTGTATTACGTTGCTTCCTGATATCATGTGCGCAAACACATTAATATAACCTTTATTTTGTATAAAACAGTTAGGTCCGGTTGGATGTATTAAATAAATTCAGATTGTATTATGTTGGTAATATGCACTTATCTAACGCTAAAAGAAGTTTTGTGCCTCTAAAAAGTGCTTTCGACTTTCTTTTTATCTGAATGGTATGTGGAAAACACTTGAGTTTTGCCACAGACTTGTCCCACCTCCTAGAACGCAACACAATCATTTCACCATAAATTTGCCTCGATCAGGTGCTCCTCGCAAGATTTCTGACAGCGGAGTGAAAAGAATAATCAGAAGAGTTGTCCAAGAGCCAACACCAAGGTGTATGGCGTTTTTAGGGTAATGTGCAATGCCATTTCTCCTCCAAACATGGTGTGTATTATGGCATCCAAACAATTCAATTTTGCTCTCATGTGACCACACTAAATTCTCCCAGTATTTCCCTGGCTTTTCCAAATGTTGTGCAACAAACTTTAAATGAGCTTCAACATGCTTTTTTTCTTCAGTAATGGAGTCTTGCGTGGTGAGCGTGCATACAGGCCATGGAGGTGGAGTGCATTACTTACTGTTTTCTTTGAGAACACAGTACCTGCTATCTGCAGGTCTTTTTGAAGCTCTCCACAAGTGGTCCTTGGCTCTTGGACAACTCTTCTGATTATTCTTTTCACTCCTCTGTCAGAAATCTTGCGAGGAGCACCTGGTCGAGGCAAATTTATGGTGAAATGATTGTCTTTCCACTTCCGTATTATGGCCCCAACAGTGCTCAATGGAACATTCAGAAGCTTAGAATGGTGCCTATAACCAATGCCATCATTATTTGTTGGAACAATTAGGTTGCGAAGGTCTTGAGACAGCTCTTTGCTTTTACCCATCATGAGATGTGTCTTGTGTGACACCTTGGCAATGAGACCTTTTTGTAGGCCATCCGTTGGGACTGAACCAGCTGTTATTAATTTGCACGGACAGGGGGCTGGATTGCTTTTTAATTACTAATAGTTTTAAGCTGTTGTCTTGGCTTTCCATGCCTTTTTGCACCTCCCTTTCTTCATGTGTTCAATACTTTTTCCCTGTGTCATTTCACATTATTACACATAACTTAATTTCTGAGCTTATTTGTTTTGGTTTCTTTGTATGTACTGATTCCTTGGGTTGTTATCAACATCTGGTGAAAATTTCATGTCAATAGCACCTTTGGAAATATATTTACTGAGAAAAATGGTGACGTGTTCAATACTTATTTCCCCCGCTGTATGAGATTGCTTGTTTCTGGAGGGAATCATAAATGGAGGAAATATCCTCAATGGCAGGGAAAGAGTTAAAATTTATATTTGGGTGTTTCTTAATCTATGAGCATTTCTGGCTTTGTGGTAAATGTCTAACTGTGGACATACATGAAACACACAACACTCCTCTATTTAATGTCAAGTTCTTTACTGACACTGTTGTCTTACTGGTAAATAAGTACACTAATATTTGTGGACTTTTTGACTTCGGTGAGCATTGAGAGAATCTGTCCGTGAGGACTTCTCAGCCTTCACCTGACAGATCCAGTGCCTTATCTCAGGGAGAAGCATGCGCTGTGGTTTCTACTCCCCGGGATGAGGAACCAGTGCTGCGATTGTCCAGTTCTGAGGAATTGGATGTCGTCAGCATTGATGCAGGGGATTATGATAATTCACCATCTCATACCCCTGTTGATGAGGAGCTTATTGAGGTTGTGACTCATGCTGTGGCTAAATTAAATATAGATTGGCCAGCCGAGAAACATGATGATTATAAAAAGAAAAGTTTGCTAGATGAAAGATACCTACCATCTAGATCACAGCCTCCTCGTCAGGGTTTGCCGTTTTTTCCCGACCTCGACACCTCAGTGGAAGAAACCGGTCTCATATCATGTTTTTAATCCACAAACATCAAATTACAGCAATGCTATTGGTTTTAAAGATGCAGGTTATGTGACGATGCCTAAGGCTGAAGACACGCTCCCGAGCTATCTCTCTCCTGATTCAACATTGTCATTAAAAGCCCTGACACTACCCACCAAGGCACTAAAATCCACGTCAGCGCTGGTGGGTAAAGCGTATTCGGTAGCGGGTCGGGCTGCGGCATGCTTGCATACCATGTCAATTTTGCAGGCATACCAGGCTGATCTGCTTAGGGACAAGGATGATTGTGAGGAAGTCAGCACTAATGCAATTCGAGAATTGCGTCGCGCAACAGATGCTAGGCGGCAGCACTGTCACCCGTCTACGAGCTCATCACAGCACAGAGTGCAACAAAAACAAAGCATCGCCACTCTGGCTCCTCCACAATCAGGGGGGCCAGGGTGGCGGTCGCAGTCGAAGCCAGTTAGAGTCAGGCAATATCTGAGGTCTCTAAAAAAGGCTTTGACTAAGAAGAAGTCCGGAAGCCAAGGCCATCAGACTTCTGAGGGTGGTCCCCTCCGGGGAGAGATGGGTGCCTGTTTCTCCTCGGCACCCTCTGGGGGGTGACTCACTGAGGAGGGTCGCAGAGCCAGTTCGGTTGTTCCCTGCCAGTTCGCTGTTTCAGGGCACCGAAGTGTCAGCGTCCCCAGCGTCCTCCAAGGAGGATCGTAAAGCAGTCAGTTCGGTTGTTCCCTGCCGGTTCGCCGCTTCAGGGCGCCGAGGTGCCTGCACATCTCAACGATCCTCCGAGGAGGGTCGTAGAACAGTCAGTTCGGTTGTTCCTTGCCGGTTCAATGGCTCAGGGCACCGAAGTGACTTTTCGACCAAATCCAGCGGCCAGTCTCGAGAGACTGGTTCCCTTTGTAGATTTTCTGGCAGCGTGGAAGCTACTGCCAATATATCTCATTGGGTCCTGCATAAAATAGAAAAGGGTTACAGAATTCAGTTCAGTTCTCGTCCGCCCAGATTTCTAGGGGTCCTCCCAACGGTGGTGGACCCCGAGCAGGCTCTGGTTATGAAGCAGGAAGTACAGACTCTTCTACGAATGGGGGCTATAAAAAGGGTTCCTTCTCCCAGCAGGGAGTCAGGGTTTTACAACCGGTACTTCATTGTTCCAAAAAAGGATGGGGGGTTGCATCCTATTCTAGATCTGTGCCAACTAAACCTCATGGTTCAGAAACTCAAGTTCAAGATGCTTACACTCAAACAGATTGTGTCACAGATTCAGTCCGAGGACTGGTTTGTCACGATAGACTTGAATGTAGGAGGCTTAATTACTTCCATGTATCCATCCATCCTGTATCCACAGGAAGTTCCTGAGGTTCACTTTCAGGGCAAAGAGTACCAATATCGGGTTCTTCCGTTCGGCCAAGGTTTATCATCCCGCACTTTCACAAAATGCGTGGATGCAGCTCTGGCTCTCCTGATACTACAGGGCATCTGCGTGTTGAATTACATCGACGGTTGGTTGATTTTAGCTCAGTTCGAGCAGATGGCGGTTTGGCATCGAGATGTCATTCTGTCCCACATAAAAATGCTGGGGTTGAGACTCAACGCCAAGAAGAATGTGCTCCTCCCGTCTCAGAGGACCACGTTTCTAGGTGTGGTATGGGATTTGACAATGATGCGGGCACAATTGGCACCTGCACATATTACTTCGATTCTGTAGAAACTGTGGGCTTGGCCCCTGAGGGGGCCCAGCTCATAGAATCAGGTCTCTCCACCAAGGTCGTGGAGACCATACTCCGAGAACATTGTATGCACTGAAATGGAAACTGTTCTCTGCTTGGTGCAGAGAACGCCAACTGAATCCTGTTAACTGCCCTGTTGGTACAGTACTTGATTATCTGTAAGAACGTTTCTCTGCAGGGTTATCTCCTTCCACCTTAAAGGTGTATGTGGCGGCTATATCTGGTTACCACACTCCTCTGGGTGGTGCATCATTGGGGAAATATCCTCTTATTTCTCGTTTTCTTCGTGGCACCCTGAGGCTGTGGCCTGCACTGTGCACTAGAGCACAGGCTTGGGATTTGGCCGTTGTATTGGAAGGGTTGGCTTTTGCTCCCTTCAAGCCCATTGAAGAGGTTTCAGAAAAGTTCTTTACACTAAAAACTTTGTTTCTTCTTGCTATTTCTTCTATTAAGAGAATTGGAGATTTGCGAGCCTTGTCGGATGCTCATTCATGTCTAGAATTTGCACCTGGTATGGTGAAAGCCTTTCTTCACCCTAGGCCGGGTTATATTCCTAAGGTCCCTACTAATGTTGTGGGCCCGATAGTGCTGCAGGCCTTCTGTCCTCCACCTTTTAATACACCAGATCAGGAAAAGCTTAATCTGCTGTGCCCTGTGTGGGCTTTGGATGCCTACGTACACAGAGCTGCCCTGTGGCATAAATCGGATCAACTATTCGTCTGTTTCAGGTAAGACCAAGAAAACCAAGAAAAGGTTACCCTGCATCCAAGCAGAGGATGAGCAAGTGGGTAGTCAAGGCTATCTCACTTGCTTATGAAGCAGCTGATCAGCCTTCACCTTTGGCTGTCCAGGCCCATTCTACCAGGAGTATGGCTGCCTCAAAGGCTTTATTATTGGGGGTTTCACTTCATGACATCTGTGATGCGTTAGGCTGGTCCTCACCACATACATTTGTTAAATTTTATGACTTGGATCTAGGCTCCACTCCAGGGTCTAGGGAGCTTGCTTCTTAGTGTGCGCAATGATTTCACACAGAACAGGCATTTGCTATTATGGCGTTGTGGGTATAGTGTTCCCACAGCATCTCCACGCAGCTTGAGTTCCCTTGAGAGGGAATGTCTCAGGTTACGTATGTAGCCCTGGTTCCCTGAAGAGGGAACGATACGCTGTGTCACCCTGCTATACTCCCTGCATGCCTGTGATCGACTTGCTTCTGCCTATCAGAAGCTAGTCTGTTTTCAGGTGTGCTTTATAGTTTCCTGGTCTATGACGTCCCCCGCCTATGACGTCTCGTCACACCTTTGGACTGATTATACACATGCTTCACAACGCAATCACGCAGGGGCGTTCCCACAGCGTCTCGACGCAGCGTCTCGTTCCCTCTTCAGGGAACCAGGGTTACATCCGTAACCTGAGACATTTTCCTTTTTAATTCATAAGTGAGAAAAAGTCTCATTTGTCAGTTCTTATAATGTTCTAAAAACACTCAAACCACTGATAAGAATAAAATAAAAGTAGATCTGACCTTGAAAGTGTTACCAAGAGAGGATGACACGCAAAGGTAACTTCCAACACAGTATTTTTTTTTGTTTTTTTTTTGCAGAAAGAGCGGTGCACAGGAGATATTAACAGGTGTGACACAGTTCAGAGAATAGTAGAAAACGTAACTTGAATAATAATTGCCCTTTCCTTTTACAGCTGCTGGCTAGTGCAACTGAGAAAGAAGAAGACAAAAGATGACTGGAAAACATGATAATCAACAGGTAAGTATCACAGAGGAGTCAGGTAAATTTACAGGTAGCGGTCATTGAGATCAGACAATGATATGTGACAGAGTGAGTGCTAATATAGGGTGCGGTGATTAGCGTTGCAGGTTCAGATGATTAGAATTCAGGTGATTGGCAACGAGTGGGTGGAGCTGGAAGATCTGGTGCTGAGGTGACAGACTCTGTGACAGAAAGTAATGTTCAACAACTGTATTTTCCAAATGCTAGCACTTTTCTTAAAATAATTAATATAACAGCAGTGGGTCAATCATAATTTGTGTCAAAAATAATTAGGTATTACATCATTTTAGGTCTGATTTAGGGTCCTTTATAAAACTATTACATCTATACACAAAGTAGCAAAGTTTACTTAAAGTTGAGTAAAAATTTTCCAGGACAGATCATTTTACGATTTAAAAATCTATTTTTGAAGTTTAAATAAGCATTTTGTCATTATATTTTTTATAGAAACAGAGAGTCAACAATACTGCAAAATCTGATATAAATCAGCTTAAGCAAATGTCTCATTTAAAGACTGTCACTGATGGATTCAGAAAACAATTGCTATTTTTTACGGACAATACATGTTTGACGATAACAAATATGTTGACAATAAATCTCCACAGTGACTTGTATTCATGCAGCTTTCCAATTAACTCTTCTGAGAAGCTGTTTGGTCTAAATCATAAAGATTAATCAACTGAACCAAACGCAAATCATTCTGAAGATTTAATCTAATGAAAGAGAATATTAATAGACACGTGCGACAGCATAGCTAAGAAATAAACTGTCTCTGCAACACTAATACTAATTAGCCATTTCTGGATTAAGCTAATGCTAATGACATTTACAAAATATTAGTGATGCTAAATGTGACTGGGAAAAAAAAGGTTGTTCTTTGATTGTAATCTAGTTTTGCTTCTGGGCCTCCAGAAGTACATTGGACAAGTGGTAACCCAACACTGTATCAAAACTATTTATCATACAAAAGTAACAAAACAAACAAACAAAATAGGGTAATCATAATGTTGATAAAAGTAAAATGATTTGATGTGTTACATCAACTATCCTTAAACAGATTTGAAAATAGTGGGAAAGCCTCAGGTGTTTAGGATTGTTGAGGATTTTTAGTGATGTCATATAGACCTTATGTAGCCTCTCATCTTTTTAGCGCTACACTCGTTGTATTCTGTCTTCTGGTTTGTATTTCCACAGCATGAAGTATTTTTGTATTTATTTATTTTTTTTATTAACATTTTGCCAGTAACATTTGAAAACATAGAATTATATTCCAATGAAAGTTAGCCTTTAGCAATGAATAAGAACAAACAATCTGTTACGAGGGATTTAGAATAACAGAATAAAAAATAAAATAAAAAAAAATATCCAGATAAAACAACAAATAAAATAATAATAAAATACAATAACAATTAACTCAAAGATTAAATAACAATAATACATAGACAAAAAATAAATAAATACTTTTTTTACTCAAGTAGGGGGTAGGAAAGCTCATCTAAAGATTATATATCAATTTACAGGTGATTCAAGACCTTATTTAAAATCTGGTATGTTTTAACTGCTTTTTTGTTTTGATTTAATTTACAGAGGGATTCAGCAAAACTTTTTTATTTCAGAGCAAAATGCAATAAAATTTGGGTTTGAAGCTGCAACTTTACACTTATGAATATGACCTTTTCCAAGCAAGCACAGGATTTTAACAGCATTATTTAAAGGAACAGAACCAGTGTTACTTGACAAAAACAGGACCATTTCTTCAGTGATGTCAATAAGGTTATTAAAGGATGTAAAGATCAACATTGAAATCTCATTCCAAAATGGTACTGTAAAGGGACATTTGAAAAACAAATTCAAATTCAAATCACTGATTCATTTTCAGATCCACAAAAAGAGCATTCTGGGTGAATATCCATAAATTTAGATAAAAATAACTTGCAGGGGTACAAATTATGAAGGATTTTAAGGTGGATTTCTTTGACTTTGTTTGGTATCACAAACTTATTGTGAATAGACCATATGTTAGATAAAGATAAAGAAGGATATATCCGTTTCCATGAAGACACTGCTTTAGGAGAAATACTACTTATAGAGAGTAATGTTCTTCTGATATGAATATTATTGTATTTTTTATCTAACAAGTCAATACCATCTATCATTAATCGTGGAATGTCTTCCTTTAAAGGAGAGTATTGTAAGGATGATTTGATAAGCTGTAGAAATTTAGGCGAAATACCATTGATTATTCTCAAAAATTCTCTTTGAGTAATATTAATACTGTTTTCTTTACAAAAATTTCCATAACTAATCAGAGTCCCATCCGTGTTTATAAATTTTGAAATACATATTATATTCTTTTCTACACATTCTTTATTAAATATCGTCCTGTTTTTAAATAGGATATATTGATTATTCCATACAATGCATTTGTGAGGTGAAAAATTGTGTTTAAAAGCCAGTTTCCAAGAATCCAGTGCTTGCTTGTGAAAATCTGATAAATCGATAGGTAACTTATTACATTTAAAATTACAACTTAGCAAAAACTTTAAACCACCACAGCGGTTAAATAATAAATTTGGAATGAAAAACCAGGGAGCATTTCCTCCAAGCATACACTGTTTGACCCAGACAACTCACAACTCACTGTTTGAGAGTTGTGAAATCAATAGCATTAAAGCCTCCCTCAGCATGGTCCCTAATCATTGTTTTCCTTTTGATGTATTCAGTCTTGTTTTTCCAAATAAATTTAAATGAGAGAGAGTCAATTGACGTTGCTGTTCTTTTGTCCACATACTGTATAACGATAAAGCCGGGTACACCAATCTTGAGAAAGCAATGATCTTCCTTGTATAGTTAAGTCCCTTTGAAGCCATCTGTTAAAAATGTTTTTTTGTTTTCTGTAGCTTAGGGGTAAAGTTGTCGTACAGTCTTTCCTTCACTGTTTTTTAAATTGTTATGCCGAGATATTTCACTGACTGCTTGACCTTAATACCATTGATAACAGTTTTGTTAGAGTCATGAACAGCAAGTATTTCACTCTTGTCTGTGTTGATTAGGAGGCCTGATGCTTTTGAAAAAAGATCCAGTCCTTTCAAAACACTCAAACCCTGGTTTTCATCTTTAAGAAAAATACAAGTGTCATCAGCTAACTGAGATGTTAAAATAACATCATCACCTATTCTTATACCCTCAACATTGACACAATTTACAGTATAAAGATTCAATAATTCTGCTGCAATTAAAAACAAAAAGGGGGAAATCGGGCAACCTTGTCGAATACCTCTACTAAGTACGAAATGCTTAGATGTACCTTCTGCTAGGGAAACACTACTGTTTATACCTCTGTATATACAGTAGTTCTGACCATATTCTTAAATTTAAATCCAAATCCAAATTTATCTAAGGCTGTATATATAAATTCATGTTCAATAGAGTCAAAAGCCTTATAGAAGTCTAGGAACAGAATAATGGCTCCTTCTTCAATAAGATCAGAGTAGTCCATCATATCCAATACAAGACGTATATTATTAGAAATATGTCTACCCTTAATAAAGCCTGATTGTGTTATTGAAATAATATCTTCTAAACAAGGTTTTAATCTTTTTGCAAATAAAGAGGTTAACAATTTATAATCAGAATTTAGGAGAGTGATAGGTCGCCAATTTTCAATGTGACGATTATCTTTATTTGGTTTTGGTAGAAGTGTAATAAGACCTTGTTTCATAGTTTCTATTAATTCACCAGAACCTAAACAATCTTTAAATACAGTGAAAATCAGGACCAGGACTTTTATTTAAAGGAGATTTGGATAAAATACAATCTAACTCTTCTAAAGTTATAGGATTTTCACAGCTATTAAAACTATGGGAAGATATTTTAGGTATAAACTGATCAACTCTATCAAAAAATGATTCACATTCACTATCATTAAATGATGAGGAGTAAAGGTTTTTATAAAAATTATATATACAGTATGAATGTATAATTTGGCTGTCAGAAGTAAGATTGTTGTTTACAAAAAGATTTAGAATTTTTTTTGAATGACCACGATTTTTCTCTAAATTAAAAAAAAAATTGAATTTTTTTCACCATCTTATAAAGGCTCCTCTTGCTTTTTCTGTGTAAAGTTTATCAAGATTCTCTTGTAAATCATGAAGATTTATTAATTCCTCCTTGTTAAGCAGTGTTTTTTTGAGAAGGTAATTAATTTAGCTTAATATGTTATTATGAATTTGTACTCTCTTTTTAGCCTGTTCTTTTCCATATTTAATTGAATAGCTTCTGCACTCGTTTTTTAATAGTTCCCATTTTAAGGATGTAGATATATCTGTCATATTTTTGTATTTTTGAATGATATCTTGTATTGCCACAATATATGGGTCTTGATCTAAAAAAGAACAATTCAGTTTCCAATATCCTAAATTTCTAGTATTTGTCTTTTTTGCATTTGAAAGGAGCAAAGAGATTCCAGCATGGTCTGTTAAAGGAGCCGGAGAGATTTCACAAGTGTTGATGAAATGGAGATAGACAATCTGAAATCAATCAAAGATCTATTCTAGACTTTTTAGACATATCAGGTTTGAACCAGGTGAATGAATCAATTGAAGAAGGGTGAAGATACCTAAAAGAATCCAACAGTGATAAATTATTGCAAAAGTCAGTAATAACATGTTAATAATATGACCAGTGGTCCTTGAGGGAAACCTGTCCATATTATTGTTAGGAGCCTCATTGAAATCACCACCCGTAATCAAAAAAGCAGATGGGAATTTACCTTTTAACTGTGAGATCGTATTTGATAAATCTTGCAAAAGGGCATTATTTGCAGCAGAATTATTGTAACCATACACATTTCCTAGAATAAACAAAAAATCATCAAACTCTATCACAGTTACAATCCATCTACCATCAACAGAAAAATGAGATTCCAAAATATTCCCTTTAAAATTTCTTTCAAAAAGAATAGCTACACCCCCAGAATGATTAGTACAATGACTGAGAAGAACTTTACCCCCCCCCCCCCCACTGATTTTGCCAAAATCTTTCATCCGTGTTACTTGAGTAAGTTTCTTGAAGAAAGTAAATGTTCTTTTTTAAAGAATGACAAAATAAAAATAAAGCTTTTCTTTTAGTCATATCTCGAATCCCTCGAACATTAATTGAAAAAAAAGACAACGAAAACATTAATATAACTGCTTATCAAAAGAATAGAATGGTCTGTTAAACAAGTGCAAACTCTTAACAAAAACGGTACTCATCGATGGTTATGATGACTATGGTGCGTAAATATAGTTTACCAATAGCCTACTAAAAGTCTACTTTACCTACCCCTTCCTCTTTTTTTTTTTTTTTTTTTTTTTACCTCTTAATGTTCGTGGACAACCCACTAAATGCAACTAAAGTGAAACAAAAGTCAAAATTAGTAACTCTGCTTCAACATTCACAAAACAAAACTAATAGGCTATGTCTTTTAGTAAACTTAACAGAAGAACAATTTCACAAAATGAGGTTAGTTATCACTTTAGTTCAGATCATCTACTGAAATTCTTTTACCCTCTATAATGGCAAATGGCCCTCTGAATCCGGCGATCTTCTTTTGCCGTCTGTCATCCTCCACCAGAGGCCATAGCTTGGCTCTTGCATCTTTGACATATTGTGTAAGATCCTCAGTGATTTTAATGTTCATTTGTTTGAGAACCTCTGAGTTTTTGGCGTCGATCCAAATGCGGTCTCGTGTCGTTCGCGCCAAGAATTGCACGATGATGCGGCGAGGTTGTGAGGGACCGATACCTTTTTTTTTGGTCTGGGACCCAAGCGATGGGCAACATCCACCGATTTTTGCAGATTATCCGCAATAGTAGGAGAGATGCGTGATAGAAGATCAATTACCGTCATCTTGACATTCTCCTCGTCTTGTTCCGGGATTCCTGAAATTTTCAAATTCCAGCTTTGGTAGGATTCAAGCTCATTCACTCTGTTTCGCAGCATCTTGTTCTCTGCAGTTATCGCTGATATTTTTTCCTCAGCCATGTCCAGTCTGCCGTTTATCCCACTGACTTGATCTTTGATTTCTTTCACAGCGCTCTCAACAGACACTAATTTCTCTAGAAATGATCGTTGTGTTTCTCCAATTTTGTTGATTGCATCTAGAAGAGTGTTGTTAGAGACTGTTTCGGGTGTTTCTACTCTTATTGCTTTTTTTGCTGGACTGTTCACTGGAGACTCTCCTGACTGTTTTCCAGGCTCAGAGGTGGGATGTTTCACATAGTCATGGATTCGTTTATTCCTTTCCCCCTCAGTTTCCATTGGCGTGGGTTTTTGTAGCTTCTCCTTCGCATTTCCGACACTTGCCTTCATCTTTCTTTCCAAGAAATTAGCTCATCCACGATCACAGACAGTTTAACTAAACTTCCAGATCTCACCAATAAAAATCACTTGGGGAGTAGATACTTGTCTCTTTTTTTATCCAATTTAGCAAAACATTTATTAGAAGGTCATTCAGCACCTACGAGTTCGTTTTTGAGTAACCGATTGTTAAAACTTTGCACAAAATAAAACGACGTCACACGACGACACGACTTTCCTCGGCGCCATCTCGGACCGCCTCCCCAGCATTAAGTAAGATCTTACGAATTTATGAATGAACTGCTCATTATATATATATATATATATATATAAACAAAAAAAAAAACTCTTCACCAGCTAATTACTGTTCGACAGCAATGCCACAGAAATATACAGAGCTACCGCAAAAAACGGAAGTTCAAAGACAAACTAGTAAAACACTTATCTGAGCTCAAATATCTAGAGTATCTATACTGCAGGAAATATCTTTGGGTTTTTGTCATTATTGTATCTTGCTCTTTCCAGCTGTAGATGCGATTGATTGACAGTTGGTACAGTGACAGCAGCAGTGGTTGAGGAGACGGGATCACCATGCATAACGAGAGACAGTCACTTTTCGTTGTGAAGAAAGAAATGGAAAAGAGAGACAGTCTCCCAGCACTAGACAGCCCGCCACTGACAGCTTTCAGACCCACAATGACACATGATCGAAACCCAAAGATGATGGAAAGATAGAGAAATGTATTCTAATGCTGGGGAAGGAACTGGTTGTGTGAGTGCCGGATAGACTCTGGACATCAGTATAACAGAGAAATTCAACAAAGAAGCTACAGTACAACAAACAGACGAGCCGATTCTTAAAGGTGCCATAGAATGTGAAATTGAATTTATCTTGGCATAGTTAAATAACAAGAGTTCAGTACATGGACATGACATACAATGAGTCTCAAACACCATAGTTTTCTCTTTCTTATTTAAATCTCGTTTTTGAAAAACACCCCTGAAAAACAGGCGAATCTCCACATAACACCGACTGTGACGCAACAGTCGGGATCATTAATATGTACGCCTCTAAAAATTTGCATATGCCAGCTCATGCTCAGTGCCAGGCAAAACTGCACAGCCGAATCATCAGAAGTTCTGCAGGTGAAGAAACAAGCAGGAGGAGGATCATAGGGAAAATGGCAGATCTATCTATCTATCTATAATCGGATACCGCTACAGTTTAATTCGAAGTTGTTAGTTTGCTCTGCCCATTTCACCACGGACTGTTTTTCTAACCTGGAACAATATCAAGCAGCCAGGCTTCTCTCGGCGTCTCAAACGGACGAAGGGGGCAATTTCAACTAACGTTATATTCCCGCAAGCGGTAAGTAGTGATTTTATTAATGATAATTTACACTGTGTTATCTAGATCCAGCGCGATATTGTTTTTTCCTCGAGAGACATCGTGGCTTGCAAACGAGCGAACGAAGCATGGCAGTTGCTCAGTGTTTGGATGTACAAATGAACACAAAAATATTTTTTTAGCTCCTTCATCCGAGCCTCTGGAGAACCAGTGGGTTATGTGAATTTCTGATGTGTAATTGTTCAAGTTCAGACAGATAATCTTTCTCTCAAAGTCGTTCAACACTGTTTATGCATCAGTAAATCGCGTTGCAGTGATAAGATCATCATTCACGCGATCAGCGATCGACAGGCTGTCATCTGCTCAATGCTCATCACTGCAACCTTTTATGTGATGGGAATAGATCTAAACAATTAAAAAACTTCTCATGATTCGTTAATCCCGATAGCTGTAATAGTAAAAACGTATAAAAGCTGTAATAGTAAAAGTTTTCCAGATAGCTCTACATGTAATGCCAGATATTTCATATGCAAGCATGTCAGCCAATCACAGCAGTGGGCAACAACACTGAAGTCTCACAGCAGACACGCCCCTTCAAACAGAGTGTTCAAATCAGGGGATGAAATCAGGCTAGGAAATATGCCTTTTATTTCTAAATTATAACAAATTTTGATCTAAAAAACATACTAACATTATAAGGGCACCCCAGGAAACATTATAAAATAATAAAAGAATCAATTCTACGGCACCTTTAACAATAAACAGTTTACAAAACCAGAGGGAATTGAGATATTTACCTCAGCTCTAACGTCATGTCTGCCTTTGACTCATCAGTCATCAATTCAAACGTACTTCAGAAATAGCCTTGTTAAAAAGGGGTGCACTTAATTGCATTGAATGTGCTTTATTAGTGTACTTCAAATCTTAAAAGTAAATAAAAAACTGTACTTGCAGATAATATACTATTATTGAAATAAAAGGTGCAGGAACTGAGCAGATCGAACAGAGATGATTCCGTTCAAACAAAATTCCACAGAAACCCCAAATCAACAGCCCCACCAAGATAACGGCAGATGTTGTTTGATCCCACGACATAGATTCAAAACAGACCTTAAAGGAGAACTCGGCAAGTCTAGCAACCTCTAGTCACTTCTTCGCTGATTTTCTCTTTTGTTGTCGCATGTTTTCCCCACGAGCTCCCCCTACAGCTGTGGGGGGGGGGGGGGGGGTATATTTCACAACACGGTCGTAAAAAACTCACTTGCGGCGGCCTCCTCCCCCTCTCTACCGCTGCTCATGTGCGTTTGTTTTGATCGGAGCAAGCCAACTGTATCGTGTGGAGCTATGTCTACCGATGTGGGTAATCTGGTAATACATCATACATGCGTGTGTGTTTATGTCGAATTGCCGTAAAGCAATTCATGTTTCGCGCTCGTTCTCGTTCTCGCTTCTCACGAGACTTCCAATTTCTATCTTGCCGGGACGGTAGTCCCCAAGTTGCAAGGTTGGTTTTCCGGGGAAAGTCACCAATATCACCAGAACAGGTTGTTTTAACCATCCAAATGATTTCTAGACAGTTTTATTAAGTTAAAAAAGTTACCAAGTTCTCCTTTAATCTTCTCAAAGACCTCAGTTTGACCTGAGCTCTGAAACAAAGTGCTGAAAATAAATAAATAAATAACTAAATATATATATATATATATATAGAGAGAGAGAGAGAGAGAGAGAGAGAGAGAGAGAATAGTAATTGTTGCAATGTAAGTCGCTTGTAAAATGTAAAAGCATCTACCAAATTCATAAATGTAAATGTAAATACCATGCAGCAAAATAGAAAGCAAGTACACACACACACACACACACACACACACACACACACACACACACACACACACACACACACACACACACACACACACTCTCTCTGTTAATTGCACTGAGAGTTATGGGCGGTATTGATGAGGTCTAATCACGGCTGTCAATGATATTTATGAGCACAGCATCACAAAAGTGCTGGTCAGATTAAAGCCTCATTAATAAAGTCCGTCTGGCAGGTATTAAACAGCTCATCTCACTCCAACAGGAAGAATGCTTAGACCACATTATAATTAATTAATACAGAAACAACCAGTGTGTGTGTGCATGTGTGCGCGTGTGTGTGAGTGTGAACTCCGGCTGGGTGAATCCCAGTAATTAAAACATAAATTGGGCCTATTGAGGGAGAAGCTGAACTCACAGACCCAAACACACAACACCCCAAACAATCACTCGATTTCTGCTTTGCAAACACAGACGAAATCAAAATCAGTGAGCGTCCAAAAGGAAAATGACCTGATCTGAATCATAATGACATGAATGTAGCACTGAATCTGAGACACACATGAAACTCATTTAACAGATCTTCAGAGACAAAGGTCAAAGGTCAGAGAGGACAGTAAAGGCTCGGGTATACTTCATTTTCTGCTTTCTGCTCCATCTAGTGCACATCTCACGTCCATCTCACGTGAGACACACACACTCACTCAACTAGATGGCGGCGCGGTAGTGCGCAGCGGCCACTCCAGATCCTCAATGTTGCTATTGTTATTACTTAGCCTATTTTCTCACGGCATTATGGATATCGCAGCGACCAGCATTTGTGTTTACCATCGCCAGACATTGCTTAAATACAAGACTCATATTATAACCAAGCTGGATGGTGATCTGCATGAGAAGCTTCGCTACCTCGGCTTGCTGCGGAGGCCAGAATTCCAGCCCTCGGTGTTGCATAACGCCGGTAGCCGGGGGAAAGGACGACGTAAGCGGTGCGCGAGGAAACGGAAGCGCGGCAAGAGAGCGGGGATCCATGCTAGGCTAAAAACAAAGCCTAGCCGGCCGGCTATCCCGTCTGTCTTGCTTTCGAATGTTTGTTCTCTGGACAACAAACTGGACATTATTCGGCTCCAGCAAACTTCGCAGCGGGAGTTTAGAGACTGCTGCGTCTTTATTTTCACAGAGACGTGGCTCAGCGACAGAGTTCCGGACGCCGCCATTCAGCTAGATGGGCTCGCCTCGTTTCGTGCCGACAGGAATGCATCTCTGTGCGGTAAGACTCGCGGAGGTGGCTTGTGTGTTTATATTAACACGGAATGGTGCAATAACTCTGTGCTAGTCTCTAGCTACTGCTCAGCGCTGGTAGAGATTGTGACTGTTAGGAGTCGACCTTTTTATTTACCATGGGAATTTACCTCTGTTATAGTAATCGGTGTTTACATTCCCCCAAGCGCAAATGCCAAGGAAGCGCTCGGTGAACTTTATGGGGCTATTAGCGAATTGCAAAATGCTTACCCTGATGGATTGTTTATTGTCGCTGGAGATTTCAATCATGCGAATCTCAAGTCAGTGCTTCCTAAATTCCATCAGTATGTGGACTTTGCAACGAGAGGGGCGAACATGCTTGATCTTGTTTACACAAACATCCCAGGCGCGTACCGGGCGGAGCCCCGCCCCCAACTCTGCTATTCAGACCACATCTCTGTTTTTCTTATTCCAGCATACAGGCCGATCGTCAGGCGCACAAAACCACTTCAAAAACAGGTGAAAATTTGGCCAGCAGGAGCCATCTATGCTCTCCAGGACTGTTTTGAGTCTACTGACTGGCATATATTTAAAGAAGCTGCAACATATGACAACTCTACCAACTTAGAAGAATATACATTATCAGTGACCAGCTACATTAGTAAGTGCATTGATGATGTTACCTTCTCCAAGACCATCACCACACGCTCTAACCAGAAGCCGTGGATGACTGCGGAGGTGCGTTCCCTGCTGAACACACGTGACTCCGCCTTCAGAGTAGGTGATAAAGCGGCCCTTAGTACTGCAAGGGCCAAACTTTTCCGGGCCATTAGAGAGGCAAAGCGCATGCACGGTCGGAGAATCCTAACTCATTTCCAGGACAGCGGCGACACGCGGCGTATGTGGCAGGGAATCCAGGCCGTGACCAATTACAAGACACCATCAGTTGCCTGTGACAGGGATATTTCCCTCCCAGATGCGCTGAATAACTTCTATGCTCGGTTTGAGGCACAGAACGACGTGGTGGCGAGGAAGACCATCCTTGCTCCCAATGATCAGGTGCTCTGTCTCAACTCGGTCGATGTGAGGAAAACCTTATACAGAGTCAACCCGCGGAAGGCTGCGGGACCAGATAATATTCCGGGCAGGGTGCTCAGAGGATGTGCAGACCAGTTGGCGGATGTTCTTACCGACATCTTTAATATCTCTCTGAGCAGCGCCGTCGTTCCAACATGCTTCAAGGCAACCACCATCGTCCCCATAGCTAAGAAGTCTTCAGTGTCTTGCCTCAACGACTACCGTCCCGTTGCACTCACATCATGTATTATGAAGTGCTTCGAGAGGCTCGTCATGGGCCACATTAAGATCCAGCTGCCCGCCACACTAGACCCACTGCAGTTTGCGTATCGTCCTAACCGCTCAACCGATGACGCCATCGCCACCACTCTTCATCTGGCCCTCACTCACCTAGAAAAAAAGGACTCATATGTCCGATTGCTGTTCGTTGATTATAGTTCAGCATTCAATACAATCATTCCTCAGCATTTGATCGGGAAGCTGAAAGTACTGGGCCTGGATACCTCCCTCTGTAACTGGATCCTTGATTTCCTGACTGGGAGACCTCAGTCAGTCCAGATTGGGAACAACATCTCCACCACCACCATACTGAGCACTGGGGCCCCACAGGGCTGTGTACTCAGCCCACTGTTGTTCACTTTGCTGACTCATGACTGTGCAGCAAAGCACAGCTCGAACCATTTTATCAAGTTCGCTGATGATACGACCGTGGTGGGTCTCATCAGCCAGAACGACGAGTCAGCGTACAGAGAGGAGGTGCGGCGTTTAACGGACTGGTGTAGAGTCAACAACCTGTCGCTGAATGTGGACAAAACTAAGGAGATGGTTGTTGACTTTAGGAAAGTACAGAGTGACCACTCCCCACTGAACATCGATGGGTCCCCTGTGGAGATTGTCAGAGGTATCAAATTCCTTGGTGTTCACTTAACGGAGAATCTAACCTGGTCCATTAACACCAGCTCAATTACCAAGAAAGCTCAACAACGTCTCTACTTTCTGCGAAGGCTGAGAAAAGCACACCTCCCACCGCCCATACTAACAACTTTCTATAGAGGGACTATTGAGAGTATCCTGAGTGGCTGTATCACTGCCTGGTTTGGGACTTGCACCACTGCGGATCAAAAGTCCCTACAGAGGATAGTTAGAACAGCTGAAAAAATCATCGGGGTCTCTCTTCCATCTATCAAAGACATTTACACACAACGCTGCATCCGCAGAGCAACCAGCATTGTGGGAGACCCCACTCACCCCTCATATAGTTTCTTCAATCTCTTGCCATCTGGCAGGAGGTACCGGAGCATTCGGGCCCGCACTACCAGACTGGGTAACAGCTTCTACCCTGAAGCAGTTAGACTTTTAAATACCCAAGAACTGATAAACTGATATGTGGTATTGAACTTTTTGCACATGCCCCGAATTGCACTTAAGAGAACTTTGTCTATTAATTTTAATTCAGAGAGTGGTATGTTTACATTTTACACTTTAGTAAGCACAACAACACCTTGGCACTACCATGAACTGTTCGGCGCTGCTTTGTCTTTTTATTGTGCCCTTTGTCTTGTCTTTTAGTAAATTATTATATTGCACGTTTTTATGTGCAATTTTTATCTAGTCTGTGTAGCTTATTGTGATTTGTGATTGTTTTTATTGTTTTCTTAATGTAGCACTAAGGTCCTGGAGAAACGTCATCTCGTTTTGTAGTATACTGTAATTGTATATGAATGAACGACAATAAAACCACTTGAACTTGAACTTGAACTTGATCTGGGTATGCAAGCCTTTCAAAGTGTTCTCCTTTGGCTCTAAGTGTTGAAAGACACATTCAGCGCATTAGCATCTAGTGGACTTTGTTTTCAAGAGCTCAAGTCACTAGTACATCTGCTGTTGTATGTGACCGTCTACACGGACACAAACATTGGGCTGTACACATACGGTGTATGCGGACATCCGCGGACCCTCCTGGTGATGAAAACTGACGAAAATGATGTCACGTGGAGTGCGCAGACTGTCATGGAACGTGGGCGGCAGAAGTATACTTTGGGCTTAAAGAGATAGTTAACCCAAAAATGAAAATTAACTCACCCTCAAGCCATCCAAGACGAACACAATTGGAGTTATATTTAAAAATATCCTGACTCTTCCAAGCTTTACAATGGTAGTGAATGGGGGGCGGGATTTTGAATCCTAAAAAAATGCATCCATCAATCATAAAAAATGGTCCATGCGGCTCCAGGGGGTTAATAAAGGCCTTCTGAAATGAAGCGATGGATTTTTGTAAAAAAAAAATATCCATATTTAAAACTTTATTATATAATATATAATAACGGCAGTCGGCCGTACGCAGCAATTTGTGGCGGAAGAGTAACCCCTGACTCGACGCATGGCTCATTGACGAATGCGGAAGCGCAGAGGAAAGAGCAAAACAAAACACTGGTCAAGAATTAGAAGTCTAAAACTATAATTTTTAAAGAGAAATGTCGGAGGAGCTTGAGTTTGTTGCACAGCCCTATAAGCTTACGATACTCCTACATCCTACGTCTTGCATTGCGTCAGGGGTTACTCTTGTGGCGCAAGTTGACTTGCGCATTGTGCGTATGGTCACCAGCCGAAAGCTAGTTATTATAGCTAATAAAGTTTTAAATATTTTTTTTTTCTTACACAAATGCATCACTTCGCTTCAGAAGGCCTTCATTATATACCCTATAGAAGTATGGATTACTTTTATGATGGATGGGTGCATTTTTCTGGGCTTCAAAATTTCGCCCTGTTCACTCCCATTTTAAAGGATATTTTGAAATATATCTCCGATTGTGTTAGTCGAAAAGAAAATATTCATATACACCTATGATGGCTTGAGGGTGCGTATATCATGGGATAATTTTCATTTTTGGGTGAACTATCCCTTTAAGAGGTCAATGCAGTGGATGCTGTAACTACACCAACTGTTTTGATAAAACAATTACACCCTGTGACCTCTATTCGCAGGACAGATTTCTGAGCAGCTTGTGATGGTGTCTCGTCATGAGCGTGACTGAAACATGAAGTGCACTGTGATCTTATATGGAGTACAACCCATGTGTGTCTCCAACATGAGCTGATGTACTAGCAAATCTACTAATTATTCCTGCATAGAGTCCCCAAAACACACACACACACACACACACACACACACACACACACACACACACACACACACACACACACACACACATACTGTTTTCCATGTTTTATGGGGACTTCCCATAGACGTAATGATTTGTATACTGTACAAACTGTATATCCCCTACACCAACCCTACCTCTAAACATATACCCATCACAGAAACCTTTCTGCATTTTTAAAACACTTTGATTTATACGCTGTTGTTTATTTATTTGTTTTCCTCATGGGGACCACAAAATGTCCCCAATAAGTCCAAATGTACTGGTACTACTATCCTTATGGGCACATTTGCGCCCCATAACGTGGGGAATACCAAGTACACCCACACACACTGTAAGCTGTGTGAAGAATGAGCTGATCTTTCTCTGAGTTAATGGATCGTGCTGTAGGTGTATAAAACAGTTCAGTTTGTCTTTGTTTGTTTCCTCAGAGTTTGTATTAATGAAGTGCCGGCGTATTTATCGAGATGCTCCCAGCATGCTCTGCTCGTGCTAACAGAGCTGATGGGAGTGGGCGGGCATTAATCACTGTCAGTCACAGCTCAGTGACGGTTCTGATTGGATGGTCAAGATTTAGAGAGAACAAAAGCTCAGCACAATGATTTCACAATCGGCAAAGTAGACAACGTGTGTGTGTGTAAGAAGGTTTTGCTGCTGAAGTGCTACACCTGCACACTGTCAGCAGATCAGCCCGTAGTAGAACACGCTTACACATGCACACATGCATAGAAGAGACTGCTTTACCTCTGAAAGTCCTGGTGAAGATCCTGAGGACTCAGGAGCTGAAAAACAAAAGCACACAAATGTGAGGCTTGTGAAATCGGTTTCCCCTTCGCTCATCCTATCAGTTTAATCTCAGGAATCAGTCAGTGGAGGGAATGAGGAAATACGCCTCCGTAAAGTTCATCATGCCATCAACGTGCGAACCATTCGTTTGGCGAGTAATTGAACTGCTGGCATCTGAAAGGTCAGAGATTATTGGACAGCTGACAATCTGGGAAAAGACATATATTCATTTAGAGAGAGAAAGAAGGATATTTCTTAGAGTTTATATAAGACTGAGCGTTCCCTGTTGCATAACGTGTGTGTGATCTGCAGTTTTTTCGTCTGCCACTTTAAATGCTCACAATTGGCTGTCAATGTTTTTATGGTCCATCAGCTGGAAAGAAAATCGTTATGAAAGTGATTCCAATGATATTCCTCTGTGCCACTATTTTTATAGTTGCGGTGTGGACTCTGCTATTCTTTTACATTTAGAATGAAGAAAAATTAAAGTCATTTTTACAAAAGATTCATTCTAAATATTTATATTTCAAATAAATGCTGTTCTTTTGAACTTTCTATTCATCAAAGAATCCTGAAATGTTCACGGTTTCCACAAAAATATTAATAAGCACAACTGTTTTCAACATTGATAATAATAAGACATATTTCTTGAGCAGCAAATAAGCATATTAGAATGATTTCTGAAGGATCACGTGACACTGACTGGAGTAATAATGCAGAAAATTCAGCTTTGATCACAGGAATAAATTAGGGTAAGTGTACCCATTAAGCCCATGTACCCTATAAACCCACTTTCAACTCTGAAGTCAAATAAAAAAAAAGAGAAAATACTATTTTATGCTGCTCATTATTTTAACCAATCCAGTGATTTGTTACTTCCTTGGCATTTTTTTATTGCATACCAATCACATTTGGCAATGCTGAGCCCCACCCATCTGCATGCTGTTTTAGGGGACCTCACACAAAGTCACCCCAAAACTTTGGTGTTTCAGGACCCTTCAGAAATCAACATATTGCTGCAATATTCAGCCATTTCTTTGGTAACTACATTGATCAAATAAGAGATAAATGTATTGTTTTTGTTTGTGTATGAACAAATAGTACTTTATAATTTTATATAATTTTCATTTAAATGGAAAGATGAGTTTTATTAGCTTGCGTTCAAAGCTAATCTCTAGGTCAGGGATCTAGGTCTAGGTCAACCTTTTTTCATTTGAGAGCTACTTTTTAAAAATGAAAGTGGCCGAGAGCTACTCATGTAATACAATACTTAAATCTCTTAAATAATGTCTCATAACTCTCATATTAACAACTATCCAAACTGTTTTAGACTTAAAAGAGTCTTTGTAGACCAAGACAGATATATGTCACCCTTAAATGTCAGAGAAAAGAACAGAATCAGAGATTACATTTTTTTTTATAGAAAATCATACTTTGCATAGTATACTGTAAAAACACATAATTATAGTTGATTTTAGTTGATCATAATTGATCATAACGTCAATCAATGTATTGAAGATAATGAAATTACATGAAAATGTCATCTGTTTCATCTTTTTCTGTTTAAAAAGTACTAACACTACACAATGACATCAATTCACCAAGTTTTATGTCGAAAACCAGCAAATAACAAATAAAATTAGCATCAATATGCTCTTTTTGTTTACATACACATTAAAATAATAACATTAAAAATGATGGCCAGATTTTAAAGGAGTGTCTTGCAACATGTTATCTACTAACATGTACAAGTTCAAATAAAGTTTTGACAAAAAAGGTTTTATAAAAAGATAAACCTCACATATTTCAGCCTTTATATAAAAAAAAAGAGTCAAAAAAAGATTAATTACTGACATTTACAATGCACATTAGCTTATCTTTTATTATTAATAGTAAAATTTGGTCCGATTTTCCCGTGGCGTCTGTCGTTGCTATGCAAACATGCACTGCGCTCTCCACAACGACAAAAAAGTTTTAGTAGCTAATGGATTTCCACCACCGAAAAACGCTTGCTGTAGCTGATTGGTTGGTTCTTGTCACATGACCTGCGGTGCGCTTGCGGCATTCTAAAATGTTGCGATCTTTTCATCTGGTCTCGCTGCGCCTGGAAAAAATGAATGTGTCGCTTCAATTATGAAATAACGAACTTGAGCGCGCAAAAGACGCAATATGTGAACGGCTACCTCCAATCAGGCCAGGAGCTAATGGTAGCTCGTGAGCGACGTGTTGGAGACCCCTGCTCTAGGTCAAACCATTAGCCGTACAGAAAGGCTAGACTGGCAAATAATTAAGCAGTGACCTGCAACCAATAAATGTTTTTTGATTCATTTTAAATTAATTAATTAAACTGTTTTGTAGAGAAGATTATTTTCATGAATTAACTTTTTTTAAAGATGGGCTTAAATGGTACAGTGCCACAAAACGTATGCAAACTATAGCTAACACAAGCTAACCTTGAATGAAAAAAACTTAACACAATTCCTCAATGTGGGCACAATTCCTCAATGTGGGCACAATGAAAATTACTATGATACTTAGTCCACAGTATATTTAAGCTCCATGCATGTATTTGTAAACATATCTTAAATTTTTAAAGGAAAACGGCTCCAAGATACCGCCACTTTCTGTCCAGCTTTGACCAGGCATAACCCGGGACCCAAGCCGAGTTGGGGCTCCGGACTCCGGGCATGGAGGGGTCACCCAGCGGGCCCCCTATGCCGGGAGTATTGAGCCCTAACTCGGCTTTCTTCCCGGGTTATGCCTGGTCAAAGCTGGCCTTCCCATCCCATCCCCATCCCCATCCCCATCCCCATCCCCATCCCCATCCAGGGCTCTAATCAAACATTAGCAAAAGGAATTTTTTTAATACTTCTCTGTCATTGAATAAATATAATGATGTTTTACTTCTTTATAATCAATTCATTTTTATATTTTGTGAATCAAAGATGATGTGGGCTAATTTGGAACACATGTGGGCTTAAATAGTGCCAAAGTACCAATAAAGCCCATGCCAGATTTCTGACTTTATTCCTAAAATATCTTAATTTTATATTCTAAAATTTACATCAACTAATTACAGTTTTTCTCAATTGCTAAAACACTAAAACCCATTGGCTGAACAAACTTCTCAGTTGCCTGAACTCATTTAGCTAATTGTGCAGTCTGTTGTCAATACCTTAAACCATTTCACAAAACACAATTTGCAGATCTCACTTAGACTTTTCAGCAACACTCTAAACACATTCTCATTCTCAAAACACATTCTGCACTCTAATGCACATGTCATCCATACTGGTAAACACAAGTGGCAACAATCAAATACAAATAGAGAACACACGTCATTGATTGAACACAACCACTCAAAATTGATTTAACCTGTTTCAAAAGATGTGACACAACCAATATAAGCCAGTTCAGAGAGCAAACAGTTTTTTTTTTTTTTTTTTTTTTTTTTTTTGATCAATTATTTATTTATTTTCTTACAATCATTATTTACACATTGGAGAGGAAGCACCTTCACAAGAGAAAGAGAGAAAAAAAAAGAAAGAAAAACCTTAGGCTGATTACATCATCATTGAAAATATAACAGAGGCACAGTAAAGTGTTGCTTATTCTGGTACCTGTTTCTCTTCTCCTCCCCATATCCTACCCAGCCCAAGCCTACCTTCCAACCCCTAACAAGATTCGCTCAAGGTATTTAAACAGTTAACAAAAAAAATTAAAAAAGGGACACACACACACACACACACACACACACACACACACACACACACACACACACACACACACACACACACACAGAGACACACCTCTCAACCCTTTCCCATTGCCACCCGTCCATCCTTCCTCCATCATTATGATATCCACAGAGATCCGCATAACATCATAGAACACAGAGCACTAAATTGGACATATATTAGATAAATATCTCAAACTTGAAAGTATCAAGCACATCCTGACTTCTTCCTTCATATTATAAAATCCACAGAGGTCAATACAATATTCTAGATAATAATAACATAAAGCTGAATAAAGTATATGTACAACATGGAGCTCAACATTTAAACATTACGCATTGTACACATTAGATGCACATTCCATAAAAAAAAAAAAAAAAAAAAAAAAAAACAGAGCAAACAGGTTGTTGAAGGTGGGAAGGAGAAAGTCTGAGAATGGATAGAAGAAACAATGTGAGAGGACAAAGACGAGTGCGTATAAAAGGTGGGCGACGAGGAGGAAGGAGGGCAAGAAAGAGGAAGAGGGGGAGGGGGAGGAGGGCAGGAAAGAGGAAGAGGGGGAGGAGAGGAAGAGGTGGAGGAGGGCAAGAAAGGAGGGACAATATTGCTTATGATGTCAACAAAGTGCTCTGGCCTGGCCTGACCCAGCCCAAAGACAAGAAGAAGCACACTGATCACATCTTTACTCCTTTGATTTTTGTCCCTTTTAGTATTGTATACTGTAGTACAGTGCATTGTTGGCTGTATACTGTACACTTAACAAATTGTATGGCCTGAACATTGTGCTTTCCATTTGTTAACAGTACTGACTGCTCAATAGATTTTGACTGGTTGCAGTATCACAGAGACAAAGGACAAGTTTGTGAGATGCAGGGTACAGTACTGTAAAAATAGGGGTACAAGGAGGAGGAAGAACAAAAAATAAAATTGCAAAGAGCAATGCAGTGAAGTAATTTCTGATCAATTTTGAGCTATAGAACATGTTTTCGTTCATCAAAAAACAATGACGGAAAAATCTGAAATTTGTTTTGAGATTAAAAATGTACTTCTCCCTGAGAACTATGTTTTGTTTTTTTGTTTTTTTACTTTTTATTTCCTTTTATCAAGTGCAGTCATACAGTATGTCACAAATTAACTTTTTGATGGTACAGTAAGGTGTCACGGGTAAGTCTACAAACAGAATAGCAGTCCATAGATATATTTCGAGAACTATATGTTTTGAACAATGTGTTTTCTATTTTTTGGTGTATTGTTTACTGACTGCTTGATAGTGTATATCATTTTGATCACTTTGTTTATGATTTGAGAGCAGTGTTTGATTTTGAACACAGGTAAAACTGTTTTAAGGCGAAAGTTTCATTTTGCAAGAGGAGTCAGAGGTTTTGTAAATAGTGCTTGAAGATGATGTTTTGTGTTTAATGTTTTCAGAAAATGGAGCAAGGTTTCAGAAATTGTGTTTTAGCAATTGAGAAAAACTGTAATACATTTTAAAATGAGAGATAAATCTTGCATTTTAACAAATTAAAATTTTGCAATTCAAAATGGTACTTTTTAAATGCACTGAACACGGTTCTCTGCATAAGACACAACAATGACATAAAGTCACATGTTTGCCATTTCAAAACACTGCCATTCAAAATGACACTACATGCGCTAATTGCAATACATGTGCCACCTGGCCAAACACCTCAATGATTAATTGTTAACACTTCAATCTTTTTCAGTTTACTGTTTTTTGTGAGCATATTTTTGTTCAGTCCAATGTAAATATATCTGACTTGTTCAGTCCAATGTAAATATATCTGACTTGTTTGGTAAAAAAAAAAAACAGCATGTGTTTGTATCTGCAAATATGTCTGTGTATGTGAGGAATTTTCTACAATTTGAACTATTTTAGTATTTTGGCAAAGCATACTAAAGATGAGAGTGCTTTTCATTATGCCCAACCATGTGTAGTTGGTTTGACAAAACTCTGGTAATATGAATGAAGTGTATGCCATTTCGTGCAAAAGTTTGATATTGATATTGCTATATGTAGTTTTGATTGCAGTGCTTCATTTTGCAGGATATATTAGGTATTTTGCAGTTTGGGTATGTGGTTTTGTGAATTGTGTTAAGTATTTTAATAAAACCAGCCTAATTTGCAAAATTGTGTGTTAGCAATTGGAAAAAAAAAACTGTAAATAACCGTTTCTACTAGCTAAAATAACTTAAAAATAAGTACTACTATTTCTTTCTGTATGTGTAGGCCTACCTGCACTGTAAAAAAATCCTGTAAATTTACATGGAAATTTAACAGCAAATTGCTGTTTCCATGTAATAACAGCATTTTGCTTTTTTTTACAATGCATTATGGGAAGACTTGTTCACTTCGGGTTGTGTGGTCGATCAACAACAAATTGTCACTGTTATTTAACAGTATTATACCCTATTTTCGTCCAATGTGCACAAGGCGACATTTTGGATTATCTGAATGAGGTAGGTTTTCAACGATTTATTATTTTATTATCTTTAAATGACCTATTACTTTAAAATATAACATCTTAAACATCTAATGAAGCTTCTGTGATTTAAATAAGATGGCTCCATTAAATGATGTGTTTTAACTATAGGCAAATAATTGGTCAACGGAGTGAGATTGAGCCCAGACTGCCATACAGCCATTTTATCACACACACAGGTAAGAATACCTAATTTTCATTCAACCTGCATTACCAAACTTTATCCAAGTAATAGATGAATGGAATGAACGAAATATATATATTTTTTCTTCTTGTGTGGCAAGTTAACATGCACATTCAGTCCATGAGAGACATTATCTAGAGACATAGACAAATTATCTGCTGGTGTAACTTAATTTGTCGCTCTGCGCTTATTTTAATCGCCCTGTTATAGGCCTATATTATAAAATAACAATATATATAAAGATCCAGTGAATCCGGTTAGTGAATGGGTAAGATTTGCACGCACACTCATAACGCGTTTGTACTGTCAAGCATGCAAGGGAATTATAAAGTTTGAGTTTTGAATTATAAGTGTTTATGAAACATGTTCAAATCTTTTTTGTCAGTAAATGGTAGTGAGGTATGAACAACATTTTAAATTCTTGTCTTATATACTTTAAATGTGTCTAATGGACAATGGGATCCTCAAGCTATCCTAGGTGTATATTACTTTCTTCTTTGAGCCGAACACAGTCAGAGTTATATAAAATAATATACTGGCTTCCCAGCTTTGCAATGGCATTAAATAGATCCCGAGTTTTTGAAGCTTAAAAATATCCATGTTTATAACTTTTATAAACTATAATCACTGGCTTCCGGAAACAGCCGTACATGAGTTTATGATAGAGTCGAGTTGCGGCAGAAGAATGACCTCTGACCCGACATATGAAATCTTATATCAAAGTCCTTTTCTTTCAAAACGTCTCTTTTTATACTTCTAATTCATGACCGGCATTTTGTTTTACTCTATCCTCTGCACTTCCGCATTCGTCAGTTCCAACCTAATCTTTCGCTACGTCTTCGCTATACGTCAGGTCAGAGGTCACCCTTCCACCAGAACTCAACTCAATCATGAACACACATACGGCCATGCCAGAAGCCAGTGATTATATTTTATAAAGTTATAAAATACAGATATATTTCTTACAAAAATGCATGGCTTTTCTTCAGAAGACTTTTTTTTTTTTTTTTTTTTTACTTTTATGATTGATTGATGCATTTATGGGAGCTTCAAAAACTTGGCATTGTTCAGTGCCATTACAAAGCTGGGAAGGATGTTATGTAATATAACTGTATTGTGTTTGGCTGAAAGAAGAAAGCCATATACACTTTGAGATTGAGTAAATTGTGGGATAAATTCTTGTTTTGGGTGAACTATTCCTTTTAAATCATTGTTCACTGAAGATATTCTCCTCTTATTTTTCAGACGTTTTGTTGGAATTAATCCAGAAAAGGGGACCAAGGCTGCAAGGGGAAAAGTGATGTCCAAAAAATCTGGGAAAACCGTGCAGAAGAAGACCATAACCGTCAGTACCAAAGTATCAAATCTTTTTAAAAGACTTATGTACTTCAAGTGGCACGTCATTTAAAATGTAGCTGACACTCCCTACACATGCAGTTTGTTTTCAGAAACATGGTGGCCTGGTGTTATTATTTTGTTTATACATAGTTCTTTAGATATTAAAAAGGGCTGGTGTTTTTAAAGCCTGATTTAAGAGGTTATTTTTTAATGATTTAATTATTTTAAATAATTACTTTGTTTTAGTGCAACTGTTTTTGGGCTAATGTTTGCTAAAACCTCATTTGAGACTAGATTTGTATTTTATATACAGGTAAGTCAATTCTATATATTGTGTATTTGTTTGCTTTTTCTTAAGCCATTTTTGCATTTTGATGGGTGCTTATTTCTATGCACTGAATATTACTTGACTACTATATTACTATATTTTTTTATTTGCCTGTTTTAGTTCACAATAATTGAGCAGAATTGATCTGGTGTTGTATCAGAATAATAAAAAAAAATCCTAACTTGGCTTTATTCCTTTTTTGTAATCCATGACAAAAATAATGTGCAGGGTTATAATAGCATTTAGAATTGAAATTATTGGGGTGTCATTGTAAAAAATGATACTGTAAAAAAATGGTAAACTACTGGCAGCTGTGGTTGCCATTATCATACTGTTAAAATACGATGTGTTACTGTTTTTGAAATTAACAGCTAAATACCGTTTTGACAACTACAGCATATAGCTGTTAAATACCGGGCTGTAAAATTACAGTTTTATACTGTAGTTGTCAAAACGGTATTTAGCTGTTAATTTCAAAAACAGTAACTCACCGTATTTTAACAGTATGATAATGGCAACCACAGCTGCCAGTAGATTACTGTTTTTTTACAGGATTATTTTTTACAGTGTGGACATTTTTCATGATTTAAAAGATCTCTTCAGTTTAGTGTGATTATTATCTAGCATAAAATAAAATCATGAATAACAACACACAGGTCAGCAAATCAATTCAACCGAATACAATTCAGCTTTGAATATAATTGTCTATCAAATACATAAACTCTATTCACCCCAACATACCAAAAGTCATGAACTTTCTGTTCATATCAAACCAACACACTTAACTCAACTCAACCTGACATAGCAAAATTCAATTGAAATGAACTCAAATCAAGATCTCAACCCAGCTTCACCTATCTGAATAAAGCTCAACTCATCCTAACCAACAAAACTCATCTGAATTCAATCCCAACCCAACTTGACATGATTCAGTTCAGTCTGTGATGTGTTTAATGTGTTACTTTCTATGTAAATATTTGTGAAATTTTGTTTGTCATCACCGTAGCAGCAGGTGAGATTTACAGCTTCTGATTGGCTGCAGTGCCGCTGTCATCATCCCCTGGGTCCTCATTAAACTCTAAAGATGGTTCGTTTGCTGGATTCCTTAAAACACTCTCAATTGGTTCTGGTGTCCCATGAGGCTTTGGAACCAGTTAAAGTCCATTATGCTCACAAGCAGGCAAATGTCCAGAAGCAGTTTCACCAGCAGAAGGGCTGAGAGCAAAAGACACTGCAGAAAGAAGGCTTAGGCAACCGCTTTTTGCTACTACGATTGTGTATAATTGCAGAAAATATAGATATAGCCTACAGGGGCTGGACAAAATAATATATAAAATTTGTACAAATAAATAATGTTAAATCAGAACTAATGAAAGTCACTTGTGGTGTTCCACAAGGTTCGGTGCAAGGCCCCAAATTGTTTGTACTATATATAAGTTATATTTGTAAAGTGTTTAAAGTATTAAAAATTGTCATGTTTGCAGATGACACAAATTTATATTGTTGATGGCACAAATTTATATTGTTCGGGGGAAATTTGGAACAGCTTCTGAATACAGTGGAAATTGAATTGATAGTCTTAAAAAAGTTGTTTGATGATAATAGACTTTCATTGAATTTAAGTAAAACAAAGTTCATAATATTTAGTAATCAGCAAAGTAATAACTGCCACAGTTTCACTCAGTTTGGACTGTTTTCCTGTTTGCACTATTTCCCGCCACTAGTTTGTTGTCATGGTTACATATTTGATTTCGTCATTCATTTCAGGTGTGTGTAGTAAATCATCATTGTTTTCAGTTGTATATGAGTTCATGTGTGTTCTGCTTGTCTTTGTTGGGTCTCATCTATGGTATGTTGAGTTGCTTTGTTCTCTGTTGGATTTATCTGTGGATGTTATAAAACACTGTTTTGAACTTTAACCTTCTTCTTCGTGCGCTTACAAGTGGTGGGCAGATCGAGGCTTTGTGGAACACTGAAACAGTTAAACCAAATGTGCCGTATTGTGTCGAGGTTTCGAAACAATCCGACACTCATCTCCACGGTGATCCCTAGTGGTCAGAACAGTGTAAATGCAAATCCTCATGATTCATGGGTTGACCGAGTTCATCGCCCCCAGTGGTGAACCATTGAAATTTCAAAGTATTTTGAAACTGTTATGACGTAATGAAGCCTTGTTTACTGAAATCACGTGACTCTGACAGTTTGATACACACTCCGAATCATTGATTCTGAACAAAAGATTCATAAAAGTTTCGAAGCTTCATGAAGCAGTGTTTCGAAATTGCCATCACTAGCGCTTACTAGTGATAGGAAACCGATGCTTTCTGAAGCATTTGAGACTTTCATAAAATTGTACCGAAAAACGGTTCATACTCGAAGCTTTTAACACAATGCGCATTAGCGACATTTAGTGGTCCGACTTGTTTTCTCCACCATATCTAACAAATTACCGCAGAGCAGAAAAAGCATGTGACCAAACAAAGCTTTGGAAGTCCGTGACATACAAGAGTGGAATCAATCTGGGATCAATACAGTTCTATCTAATCTCATCTAAATTAGTTTGTGTCAGTGAGACCACAACTTGTCTCATGTGTAGTCTGGTCAACAGATTCACATATTGATCAATAATATAAAATATATTAATAATAAAACTAATAATATAAAATTATTTTTTATATATAATTTATATTGGGGGGAAGTATAGTGTTAAATCATTTAAATAAATAATACCTCCTCGATAATCATTTCCCTTTTTATGCATCAGATGAGGTCGCGAAGCTCCAATTTTTTCCAAATCAGCTGTCCTGACCTTCCGAAACTGCATGACGTTCGAAGCTTCAAATGTCATCAGTCACGTGGTATTGTCATTTCGATACAAGCATCGGTAGAGTGTGTGATACAATAGTGCTTTGAAATCTGTGTCGGAACATCGGAGCCCTGGTGTTAACCGTTCCATCACTAGCGCTTACTACCACACAACCGTGACAGAAGACCAACCATATATGTGCCAAACGGCAAAGGTATTTTCGTGTTTTTTTACCCTTTCTTTATTTTTTGGACTTGTTTTTCGTCACCAAGGACATTCCTGCTGGTCAACTGCTGTGCCTTGAACAGGGAAATCGCTTCCTCAAAGAACATTTAATGGATTATTTGGAACTCGCCCATGTAACCACCTTCCCGGACAACTGCCTGTGCTCGTTTCTGCTCACCAGCCTCAACACCGCCACATGAGTGGAGTTGTCCCTGGAGGGGCCTCAAGGGAACTTTGCCGTGTTTGTGGAGTGGCTGCTGGTTTTCTGCAGATTAACATTCACTGTCGAGGACACCGCCAGCCCCACTCCCAACCCAGTACCACCCTGCTGCAAGGAACAAGAGTATGTGCCCACCGCAGACGGAGAAAATATCTCGGCTGCGATGTCGAATCCCGCGCCAGAAGGATCGATCGAGCCTAACATCACACCCGAGCCTGAGGGGACCCCATTTGACCAGGTGTGCGAGCCGGGTGACACTTCCATCGCCGTGGGAGTCCTCGTGGAGTATGAGGGAATAGAAGCGAGCCCAGCCCACCCTCCCGCCATTGAGAGTGAGTCTGCCTAGATTTAATGAACAGTTTGCATGTGTATGGAGATTCAAATTCCCTATGCCCCTTGATCTCGTCAGAACCTGATCCTTCTTCTACAGTCTTGTTAACCCCACCCAGCCTCCCTCACCCACCACCTCTCCAAACTGCCCTCATGGACCAATTTTTTTTTCATCAGGCTCTGTGTCATTTACCAATATCCTCTTCAGCCCTCAGCTGTTATTGTTCACTCATGGTTCCATACATTACTTACTGTGTGGAGGTATGGGGACATGCATATAAAATTAAAATAAATTATATACGTTACAGAAGAGACCAATAAGGATTGTAAAATGGTTGACTATGAACCAACAAATATATTATTTATTAAATGACACGCTTTAAAATTTGTTGATTTAGTTGATTTTTACATGGCACAGGCAATGTATAAAGTATATAATTTGCTTCCAAATTGTATTCAGATGCTGTTTGAAAATTAGAGAAAGTCAATATAAACTTAAGGGGAATATGCATGTTTAAAAAATAACTAATATAAAAGATGTACTGTATCTGTGAAAGGGGTAAACATATGGAATAATTGTGACAAGGAATTAAAAATGTGTAGTTCACTTTGTTATTTCAAGAAAATGTTTAAAAAATAGGGCGATGACTCAATATGAATAACTTGTGTAATTGTATTAATGTCTGAAATGTATACCTTTGTAGTTATGTATGCACATTTTGGGAAAGGTCATATGTAACTGTTTTTGAAGGAAAAGTGATGCTCATTAGATATGTGAAGAGGGTAGGCGCAATAAGCAAAGGCTTCACCCTACACTTTTTTCAGCTATTATGTATATTTTTAATTTATTATGAAAATTGTATGAGGACCGAAATAAATTGTTGATGTTGTTCTATAGCGGTAAATATAATTTGTGTATGCTACAATAATTTTTGTTTTTTTTATTTCTTTTTTTTAAACGTGAATATATTTTATTTATCTTTTCATTGTAAATATTCTCTAGGTTCTATATCAGTGTGTACAGTAAACAATTTAACTGTAAAAATGCTACATTAAAAACGTGTTAATTGTTTAACAGTAAGTTCCTTACTATACATGGGGAAAACTGATTGATAATTGATATAACCTTACATTTCATGTAATTTTACTGTAAAATACTGTTATATGTACCATATCTGGAAGTAAAAAAGAAGAAGAAAGAAATCATCTTATAATTTACAGTGACAATCTGTAAACTGCCATTCCCGGAATTCCCTGTGTGACACTTCACATTTGATGGTTTTCATTTTAATAATTAAATTTCTTAGTTTTTTACTATTAGTTATGTACATTAGGGTTTTTGTAACATTTCATGTTAAATGAATGTTTATTCTATTATTTTAGTGTCATGAGTGTTAATATGTTGATGCTTTGTATTTGTGCACCGTTTGAAAAACTGTTTATTTACCTTGAACATGAAAATCATTAAGACCTCAGTCAGAAAAATGTATATGGTTGTTTTAATGCTTCTCATTTGCTACATAAATCTATAATTTAAAAAAAAAATATTAGATCAAATTAGTGCAGAATTGACCTTGCATTTCTGCAAGCGATAGGGTCATGGATCAGCAAAGTTTATATATGTGCAAAGAGAAACGGATGTTTATGAAAGTGCTGAGGTGAGTTTTTGTTTTATCTAGAGCAGGGGTGCCCAATCCTGCTCCTGCCGATCAACTGTCCTGCACAGTTCATCTCCAACCCTAATCAAACACACCTGAAGCAACCAATTAAGGTCTTCAGGATCACTTGAAAATTAAAGGCAGGTGTGTTTGATTAGGGTTGGAGATGAACTGTGCAGGACAGTCGATCGGCAGGAGCAGGATTGGGCACCCCTGATCTAGAGGTTTAGAGAAGAATAAAATCAAATGTGCCTTTTGCATGCCATACTTGAGCAAAACATCATTCATAGATAATTACAGATTACGAATATGAGATTATAATTCAGTTGCGGTCATTGTGGGTCAATGGGAGTTTCGGTTAAACACTAGTTTATCCACACACACACACACACACACACACACACACACACACACACACACACACACACACACACACACACACACACACACACACACACACACACACACACAGTCAAGAGCAGTTCTAGCATGGCATAATAAAATAACATCTTCTCTGGCTTGTTCTGGGATGCTGCTCCAGTCATGTGGAAATTACACATGGTGAAAGCGAAGGTTTAGAAATTCAGATAAGCTGGATGTGAACATATGCATGTGCCAGAGAGAAACTGCTCTCTTTCTCAGAATAACTGGCTCTGCGGCAGGGGGTCGTGCCATGAAAACCTCCACGCTATCGCTTTCCAAAAGACGCTTATGTCTTTCCCCAAAATATCAGCTTTTGATCTGTATATGAGACATGACATGATGGCATTATGCATTAATGCATTTTTTAAACACATCAAAATCTTCAATAGGCAGCTCATAATAGAAGCTGAAATAAAGGTAAAGGAGGAATAATGTACATTATTTTATTTTTCCCCCTGCAGAGGTCAATTTATTATACACTGAACAAAATTATAAACGCAACCCTTTTGTTTTTGCCCACATTTTTCATGAGCTGAACTCAAAGATATAATACTTTTTGTATGTACACAAAAGGCCTATTTCTCTCAAATATTGTTCACAAATCTGTCTAAATCTGTGTTAGTGAGCACTTCTCCTTTGACAAGATAATCCATCCACCTCACAGGTGTGGCATATCAAGATGCTGTTTAGACAGTATGATTATTGCACAGGTGTGCCTTAGGCTGGCCACAATAAAAGGCCACTCTAAAATGTGCAATTTTACTGTATTGAAAAAATACCTGAAAACAAAAAAGGTTGTTGATTGTGGCCTGTGGAATGTTGGTCCACTCCTCTTCAATGGCTGTGCGAAGTTGCTGGATATTGGCAGGACCTGGAACACGCTGTTGTTTACGCTGATCCAGAGCATCCTAAACATGCTCAATGGGTGACATGTCCAGTGAGTATGCTGGCCATGCAAGAACTGGATTGTTTTCAGCTTCCAGGAATTTTGTACAGATCCTTGCAATATGGGGGCGTGCTTTATCATGCTGCAACATGAGGTGATGGTCGTGGATGAATTGCACAACAATGGGCCTCAGGATCTCATCACGGTGTCTCTGTGCATTCAAAATGCCATCAATAAAATGCACCTGTGTTCGTTGTACAGAACATACGCCTGCCCATACAATAACCCCACCACCACCATGGGCCACTCGATCCACAACGTTGACATCAGCAAACCGCTCACCCACAAGACGCCATACGTGCTGTCTGCCATCTGCCCTGTACAGTGAAAACCGGGATTCATCCGTGAAGAGAACACCTCTCCAAAGTGCCAGACGCTATTGAATGTGAGCATATGCCCACTCAAGTCGGTTACGACGACGAACTGCAGTTAGGTCGAGACCCCGATGAGGGCGACGAGCATGCAGATGAGCTTCCCTGAGACGGTTTCTGACAGTTTGTGAAGAAATTCTTTGGTTATGCAAACCTATTGTTGCAGCAGCTGTCCTGGTGGCTGGTCTCAGACGATCTTGGAGGTGAAGATGCTGGATGTGTAGGTCCTGGGCTGGTGTGGTTACACGTGGTCTGCAGTTGTGAGGCCGGTTGGATGTACTGCCAAATTCTCTGAAACACCTTTGGAGAAGGCTTATGGTAGAGAAATTAACATTTAATTCACGGGCAACAGCTCTGGTGGACATTCCTGCAGTCAGCATGAATGAATGTGTTTGGGATGCTCTGGATCGGCATATACGACAGTGTCCTGCCAATATCCAGCAACTTTGCACAGCCATTGAAGAGGAGGTTTTTTTTTTTTTTTAATACAGTAAAACGGCACATTTTAGAGTGGCCTGTTATTGTGGCCAACCTAAGACACAACTGTGCAATAATCATGCTGTCTAATGAGCATCTTGATATGCCACACCTGTGAGGTGGATGGATTATCTCGGCAAAGGAGAGGTGCTCACTTAAGGCGGGCGTACACGGTGCGATTTTTGCTGTTTTTACGAGCTCGCAGATGATTTTTTTCACTCGGGAGAAATCGAGTGGAATCGGTGATGCTCGCATGGTCGCGGCTCGCAGCGTGTGAGAGGAATTACGAGCCGAGCCGAGCACGTTATGAGCACCTCCCCGACCTCCCGATCATTTTTAAACATGTTTAAAAAATTCGGGGAGTCGGCCCGATTTTCACCAGCTGTCCCCTATTGCTAATCATACACAACCACGTGGGGCTATACCTCAGTGGCAGCAACCATACAGCGTGCGCATGCACTGTCACACACACACACACACACACACACACACACACACACACACACACACACACACACACACACACACACACACACACACACACACACACCTCTCTCTCTCTCTCTCTCTCTCTAGTTTTTATGTTGAAAGGAATGGATACTGTTCTCTGCTTTACAACAAATCATTTGCACACACATTTCTGTCATTTTTTCTATCTGAAGCTTTGCCTGCATGCAACATTGACGGTCTCTGTGTTTAGCGCGAAAGCTCACGTGATTGCTGCCGGCTCGGGATAAAATTCGTGCAGGACAGTCGTGCCGTGTACCAGCTGCTTTGACGCGATTATCAGTTAAACTGACTCGCAACGTGTGCAATATCTCACAACCTCCCGAGTGTCCGATCCTGGTCCGAACTCGCACCGTGTACGCCCGCCTTTACACAGATTTAGACAGATTTGTGAACAATATTTGAGAGAAATAGGCCTTTTGTGTACATAGTAAAAGTCTTAGATCTTTGAGTTCAGCTCATGAAAAATGGGGGCAAAAACAAAAGTGTTGCGTTTATCATTTTGTTCGGTGTATAAGTCAAGGGTTTTTTTTGCACCCTAAAATTAGTCCATTTATTTGTTCATGCATTCTATTTGACAACTCAGGAAACTATGTCACAGGGGAAACACAATGAAAATAACATAACTCTGACAACAGCTAAAGAGTTCAGAGGAGGGAGGGGGCTCTGGAGGAGGACGAGGAACTGGAGAGGGGCGAAAAAAAAAAGTCCAACACAAAAGTCCAAGGGGGAATGGAGGGTGGGAGGAGCCAAGGGGGAGCCTGGAGCAGGAGGAGTCAGATGTTGGTCCAGAGACCAGCCATGATGAGGCTGCAGGGTGGAGTCGAAGCCAGGAGGAGCCATGCTGGAGACATGACAGGCACCCCCCTAGGGACAGCCGATGGAGACACCACTGGAGATGGAGACCCAGGGGTTGTGGGCAGGGCTTTCCTCCCAGGTTCCTCTGTGCCCGTAGGAGAATACGGTTTGCCAGTCTGGGCAGAGAGTGAGACCTGAGACCTCCTTGGTGGTTTATAAAGGCAACCACAGTCCTGTTGTCCAAATGGACCAGGATATGAATCACAGCCATTATCTCCAGGCGGTTTGTGTGCAAGCTCGACATAGGAGTTGCCTATGCAAGGCACACATGCAAGGCTATTCTGCCATTGCACAGGGCACCCCCGCCCACCTTGGAAGTGTCTGTCATGACCACTTTCCTCCTGGAAACTATTCTGGTAAAACCGGGGTGATTTCCAAGGGACCAAGGCTCTGACTCAACCATGGGTCACCTTGAGAGAGGGTTGGCCTGTGTGTGCCACGCATGGGGTGGGACAAGACCTTTCAACCAGAGCTGGAGTGGTCACATATGGAGCAGGCCCAGCAGAATGACCAAGGAAGCTGCCACCATGTGGCCCAGCAGCTTCTGAATGAGGGGGTGAAAATACCCCAGTTTGAACAAGGCCGCCATGCTTCTGATTTTCAAGGCGCTCTTGTGAAAGCCATGCCTTCATGGTCGAAAACTTCTCCCAGGAACAAAATTATTTGGCTGGGGAGCAGCGAGCTTCTGCCAAACTTGACCCTAAAGCCCAGGTTCTCAAGATAGCTGAGAAGCTGGGACCTTTGGGCGCAAAGCTCCCTTTCCGATTGGAGGAAGTAAAGCTTTAGAAGCCTGACTGGCTGTGTTCCGTGGCTACTTTCTCCATGGCGCCTTTTTCCAGCAGAGACTGAACTTCGACTCTGAGGGCATGGGAAATTTCATCTGAGGCTGATGTTTGAATCACGGCTCTGAAGTGGGGAGGTCTGAGAGCTAATGGAGTGAGTAATCTCGTTCTATTATCCCCAAAATCCAGCTTGACACTTCGGTGATGGCTTGCCATGCCAGGAGTTGAGTGGCAAATGGTTGAAGTTTTACAGGCTGCATCTCACGCTAAAAATGGGAGAGTAGCACCTGTTACAGCATTAAGAGGAGAAATGCTCTTTTTGTGAGAATGTACATTTTATTTGGTTTTCTATAACAGCGATAAGTTGTTTTGGGTGCGCTTACTGGTGGGGCTGGCTCAGAACCGGCAACAAACACATCGTCTCCAGCGCCCTGAGCAGAAGAGGGGCTGGAAGACGGGCACATTTTGATGGTGATCCGGCCTCAGCGGGACTTAATCCTTTCCACCTTAATTTTAGTGAGATTGAGCTATAAATGACACTCCAGCACTACTAAGATGGCCATAGCACGGCCGATGGCTTGGGCGGTGGCTTTGGCAATGCGCAAGACCAAGTTCATGGTGCTGCACAGCTCTTTGAACATCACAGGGTTACGTCCAGACTTGTCCATGTTGAGGAGAAGCCTGGCCTGACAAGTGCAGAGGCAGCCTTAGAAAAAGCATGGCGAGCACCATCTTTGATGAACGGCTTGGCGTGTCCCAGCAAGCGACACGCTCGGAGGCGCTGCATTTTTAAAACAAACGGTGGTGAAAACATGCTCTTGTACAGTAAAATATTCTCTATGAGTCTTGCTTGATAGTCACAGGGGAGAAGTGTCATACTGAGCTGCCGAGCAGTCAGCGCTGTTCTCAGCTGCAGAGCTGTTAGCGCCGTTCTCGCTCTCACAGTGAGAGCAGCTGGTCTTAGTGAGTGTAGTGGTGAGTGCAGGGGTGCCCTTCATGAGCCGCATCCACGGCGCGAAATTTGAAGCAATGCCGCTGGAAATTTGTTCAGAAATTGCTCTTTTAAGTCGCCGGATGGCTGCTGGGGAATTGCTGTGTCAGCTGTTGCTGAAGCGCCTTGATTTGCTGTGAGGCCCCTTTGACGGCAAGAGGAAAAGGCAAGAAAGAGGCTTCAGTCTTCTTCGGAGCAGCGAGATGATTCTGACAAGACAGGCATTTCTGCATGGCTTATATAGGCAGCGAAACCCCGCCCTTTTTGGCAGGCTGAAATGCCATTTGTCTGTACACTTGCACAGACGTGAACTAGGCTTGCTGCGATAGTCTGTGTTGCCGGTGTTACCAGTGTTCAGCAGCAACACCAATTACATCCCTTTCCCACCGCGGCACCCCCCCCCCCATCGTTTAGATCTATTTATAGTTATTACAATCATTCAGTTCAGTTAGAGAACAGACACTACAATTAAAAACTGAACATGTCTGCTCAATGCAGCGTGAGCCGAACAAGAGTCGCAACACATATCAGCAGCAGGAGTCAGATTTCTCCTCACTTAGCCCATTTCTCCTCACTCGAGATTTGGTTTCAAATCGAAATATAAAAGCGCCTATTTAAGCGAGTTTGTCATTGTTCTGTTTTGTTTTTGTGTTTTTCATTAAGAATAATAATGAACACGAATTGGCGCTAATTCTAAAGCGAAAGTAAAATGCGCACAACCGCACAGGAATTCATAATGGCACGGAGCGAGCGGAGCAGGGCAAGTGTTTTCAGTTCATTCCTATGGAAGCTCAACTTCCAAGACTGTTGTTATTTGTACCTTGTTATTTGTTCCGTGACAAATACTAAAATAACTCTGTTCGTTACAATCAAAAAACACAAAAAAATATTTTGATTCAGAAATTAAAACTTGTTAATTGCAGAAAAAGTGTTATTTGTTTTGGAATTTAACAGCATTTAATATTCAACTGCATAAATACTTACAAAAAAACAACAACACTTGAATTGAAATATATATATATATATATATATATATATATATATATATATATATATATATATATATATATATATATATATATATATATATATATATATGATAGTTCTTCTGCATTATAAATGTAAGCAATAGAGTGTTTATAAATCACCAAAGACCTACAGAGGTCACTGGGTTATTATGGGATGTTTGTGCTGTTATGGGGAAACCTAATGAGCCAGATTGAGTCACACACACACACGCACACACACACACAGCAAGAGATTTATTCTGCTATAAAACTTTACGGTGGATCATTGTGAGGGAGTTTGTGCTGCCTGAAGCTCTTCCAGGCCTGAAGAAGATGTTTCAGCTCTTGTTAAGAGAGAAAACTGTCATTGAGAGCAAATAAAACCAAACGTCCACAATCACTGAGCTGCCGTGGGCCGTTACATCAGTTCAGTGACCCACGGGAGACCAGCGCAACCTTCAAGGTCAGAAGGTGAGCGTGTGTCCGTTTGGCCTCACCATGTTGCTTTGTACATGATGACAAACTAGTCAAGGAATTAAATGACATGAATAAATAAACAGATGCTAATAAGACCAAACATACGTTTATATCCACAGGG
The DNA here is from genome assembly GCF_949319135.1 of Squalius cephalus. Taxonomy (NCBI): domain Eukaryota; kingdom Metazoa; phylum Chordata; class Actinopteri; order Cypriniformes; family Leuciscidae; genus Squalius; species Squalius cephalus. The sequence goes on along the minus strand of NC_137124.1, from coordinate 45,992,688 downwards.
AAACATACGCGCATGAACAAATGAGCAAAGATATTCAGAATACTAATAACTCCACAATATACTGAAAAAAACACACAAAACAAATACAAAAAAACTCACCTGCTCTGAACACACACACACACACACACACACACACACACACACACACACACACACACACACACACACACACACACACACCAACATGACATCATCTTCAAACATCCATATACAGTAATAATGTGTGTGCGCTTGAGCGCGCGTGTGTGTGTGACCCTAATTACACAAACAATATGAAATAAGCAACATGAATCATAACTGCTGTTTGGAGCAAGGTCACAGTTTGAGGCCGTGTATTACTTTGATTCTACCAGGTTGTTTTCAGAAAGCCCATTAACTGTAGTAAAACACCAAACTGCAGCTTACTTTTAAAAAACACTGACCACAGTAACAGACAAAAGACACCAGTGTTCAATAAATAAACTAATAATAATCACAATACCAATTCTATATATACCAAGTAATGTAGTTTATTAGTGCAATTGTAGACCTCCTACAGTTAAAGTTACAGTGCAAATATATACAGTAGATTTGGCAAATTGATATAAATTCAAGTAACTAACTTTTCCCTCAAGGGATGAAATTTACCCCCTTGAATTGAGCAACTTTTTGTCTAACCTTATTAAATGTATACTGTTTGTGTCATGTTTTATATCATGTTCTTAAAATAATATTAAGTTCTTGTTTATTGAAATGTTGTATAAAATCAATAGTATTTGCGATTGTCCTGATATTCTGGAAAACCAGCAAGCTTGCTGATGATATATTTCTTCACTATATCATAATAAATATAAGAGAAAAATCCTCATACACAGGAATTTTCGCCCCCAAATACAGAGGCATTTTTTAGACCCCATTATTATTATTATTATTTATTTATTTATTTTGCAGTGGCTTCATGCATGGATCATTCAATCCAGAGTAATCTGTATGCTAATCAGTCATTTGGCTCCAGATTTGTAATATAGAAACCCAATTATTGAATGTGTTTCTGGGTGACTATCAAACCGTCACTGCGTAAATATTCAACCTTTGACGTGTGTGTCACGTGACTATAAACATATGTATCGTCTTCAAATGATAGTGATGTTGATATATGGATTGTTAATGTAAATTTTCATGGTGCGTTTATTAGTGTGGATGTCTGCGTTTGACACCTGTGCTGTTACAGTCTGATGTGACAGCACAGATGCTGTATTACGCTTGCGTGATCTCCTGCGCATAATTCCAGAACATCTAACAGTGTTGAGAAATCAATGTGTCACACAGCTGTTTGATCTGCCCACTTCTGTTACGATTAGAATGAGAGAGAGAAGTGGAAGAGCAGACGAAATTGTGCAGGAGGGAATTAGAGCACGAGACACAAAAAAAGACGAGTAACTCCAGGGTCCATCATGTTCTGATCCACCCGTGTGGAAGTTTCCCATACACACTGAGCACGATGAAGCTCTGAAGACGCTCAAAGTGCAGGGAAATCAAGTGTTAAGAAACAGCTGAGATCTGAGGAGAATCTGTGGTTATTTATAGCTCGCCGACCAGCTTTACATTCGTTTAGACTTAATAAAGTATAGTTACAGCTTCTGGCTTGATCAAAAGAGCTTCTGAGGGGGGGTTATATAACAAGCGACTGTGTTAAAACATGACGTGAATGTGAGCAATTACACGCGTTCGCTTGAAACGTGGAGCAACTGTTTAATTACGTTTACGAGAGTTTGATCGAGTGGAGTGGCTGATAGTGAATTAAAATGTGAAGATAAAGGGGAGGTTGATTATGATTTCACTTTTCTAACTTTAGTTAGTGTGTAATGTTGCTGTTTGAGCATAAACAACATCTGAAAAGTTACAACGCTAAAAGTTCAAAGTAAAGGGAGATATTTTCTTTAAAAGAAATTGCTTTTTAAGGACTACAACAAACGGTTGGTAGGGACTACACGAGATTCTTCGCGGGTTAGTGACAACACAAACTCAAAAATTTACATAAACTCCGCTCCCGGGAACGCGATTTATAGATTATCATGACAGAATATGCTAATCAATGACTAAAAGATACACATAAGCTACATAAATTCATCAACTAACCATTCAGAAACGTCCTGTTAAATTTTGTCACTTCTTGAGTCTCTCCATCATTGTCTGACTGCGGTTTGAACATAAAAGGCTAAAAGTTTTTGACATTTTCAGTACATGTCTGTGTGAGGTAAAAGGACACAAGCTGTTGTAGCTCTGCCCTCTGTGCCAGCTCATTTGCATTTAAAGGGACAGACACAAAAACTGTGTGTTTTTTGCTCACCCTCAAAAAGTGACAATTTTAACATGCTATATAAAAATATCTGTGGGGTATTTTGAGCTAAAACTTCACATACACACTTTGTGAAAAGGGCATTATACACTGTACCTTTAATATTTATTCAAAATGTTTTATTAAGCTCTAGGTTTTGTTTTGTTTTTTTACTCATTTTAAAAAAGTAATTTATAATATGAATAATATGTAATTCATATTTCAATTCAATTTGATGGAATTTTAACTGAAATTAAAATTAAAATGAACTGAAATCTTAAAAAATTGGCTTTTTTGAGTGTAGCATGGTGCAAGAAACAGCATTGTCATGAGATCGATTCCCAGGAAACGCATGAGCCAACAAACCTAATAACTTGTACAGAGTTATCTTCGATAAAAGTGTATGCCTGTGTAAACGTCAAAAGCATCAATGGTGCAATTGTGTTTCTCTAACACATACAAACATGACTATTTTAACCACTGATTCCAGGTAAAATAAGGACATATTTTTTGTCCCATGTCTGAAGAAGCGGTCAATGGCTCTGCTTCTGTCATGGGCTGATCCATGTGCTGATAGAAATGCCACACGGTTCTCCAACCGAACAACCTCCCACTCACACGCTCTGCTCCGGAGGGGGCCGGCCGACGCGTGCTTAAAAATGTGATATTTATTCATGAAATTAAAGAGGGCGCAATTAACCGAGCTTGACGAGGGAGGTGATTGCCTTCATTTGCATAGAGTGCAGGACCTGTTAAGATTATTCACATTATTATTATTGTTTTTATTTCTTCTC
>NC_137124.1:45889577-45984577 GCF_949319135.1 Squalius cephalus | reverse complement strand
CCGGACAATGGTGAGTGCACAGGTAATGGCTCCTCTTCGAGGCAAGCCAGGACAGCGAGAGAGAAATGACTCACGTCTTCAACGGACCGGCTCCAGGCCGGACAATGGTAAGTGCACAGGTAATGGCTCCTCTTCGAGGCAAGCCAGGACAGCGAGAGAGGAATGGCTCACGTCTTCAAAAGATCGACTCCAGACCGGACAATGGTAAGTGCACAGGTAATGGCTCCTCTTCAAGGCAGGCCAGGACAGCGAGAGAGGAATGGCTCACGTCTTCAACAGATCGTCTCCAGACCGGACAATGGTAAGTGCACAGGTAATGGCTCCTCTTCAAGGCAAGACAGGACAGCGAGAGAGGAATGGCTCACGTCTTCAACGGATCAGCTCCAGGCCGGACAATGGTAAGTGCACAGGTAATGACTCCTCTTCAAGGCAGGCCAGGACAGCGAGAGAGGAATGGCTCAGACAGAGAATGGAGGGTACGTATAACTCACAGCTTTAGCCGGCTCTTCACTGGACTCAGACAGAGAATAGAGGATGCGTATAACTCACAGCTTTAGCAGGCTCTTCAAGCTTTAGCAGGCTCTTCACTGGACTTAGACAGAGAATGGAGGGTACGTATAACTCACAGCTTTAGCAGGCTCTTCAGCAGGCTCTTCGCTGGACTCAGACAGAGAATGGAGGGTACGTATACTTCACAGCTTTAGCAGGCTCTTCAAGCTTTAGCAGGCTCTTCACTGGACTCAGACAGAGAATGGAGGGTACGTATAACTCACAGTTTTAGCAGGCTCTTCAAGCTTTAGCAGACTCTTCACTGGACTCAGACAGAGAATGGAGGGTACGTATAACTCACCGCTCTGTATAATACACACTCAAGCACTGGTTAGTAGGACCCAACGCCCCTCGAGTGAGGCGATCCAGCAGGTCAAAGGCACGAACAAAGGCAAAACTTTACTCCCCACACTGGTGTATTCAGCAAAGCACTCGAAAACTTCACACGTGTAAATATCCACCATAAAAACTGCAATCCACACACTCACAGTGAACTAGGGCCTCTGCTCGTAGCTCCGACCGAATTCCTACAGCTTCGATGGAACTTTAACTCGGGGACAGCCGGGAAGATGGGTGAAAACAAACAGTACTGGCTGGGGGGGATCAGAACAACATGATGTTTAGTTTTTAAGCACACAATCCTCAGAACAGCTCTTACGTGCAGGGGCCGATTCCTCGTCTTCGATGTATTTGGACTCAAAGTCAGCGTAAAAGGTGGACAACGGCGAGCAGGACTGGTTTTGAGAGATCAGAACATCATAATGTTAGTTTTAAGCAAAACAATCATCGGACTGGTGCATACATGCAGGAACAAAATCTTCAGCTTCGAAGGGATTATGTCTCAAAGACAGCGTGAGAGATAGACAACAACAAGCATACTGGCTTCGAGAGATTAGAACATCAGAATGTTTAGTTTCCAACCAGCAATCATCTGACCATCACATCCATGGAGGAACAAAGAGCTTTGAGAATCAATATAGAAGGTAAGCGTGGTACTTAACTCATTCCAAAAATAGCATGTGCACATCCGTTCTTCAGTCTCCAAGAGTCCTCCTTTGCAGAATACATTTTTCCTTCGATCAACAGCCTGCGAAAATCCGTCTATGCCCCACTTCCTCTCTTCGTGATATCTCTCTCTCTCTCTTTCACACTGATTTCTCCCACTGCATACTTCACCACCTTCCTTCACCCCAAAGTGTCTTTTTATAATCCGCATCTCAGATACATGTCCCGATCGCCACCCTCTTATCGCGCACCTGACACTCATTTCCTCGTCTAATCCCCCCATTTGATCACAGCTCATGGGACAACCGGAACCGGCCAGGTGTTGCACCGGTACTGCTCTGGCGGGGAAACGCCCTCCAAAAAAAAAAGGTTCCGCTTGCCTCTAGTCACCCTGTGACATATACAGATACTGATATACATTTTATAAGACTGTGACGTGAAAACCAACTATGGTAACCCGTACTCGGAATTTGTCCTCTGCATTTAGGAGCATTTAGGTGTCCTCTACACACATTAGGAGCAGTGAGTAATGAACACACACAGTGCAAACCATGGACACACACACAGAGCAGTTGGCAGCGATTTGCTGTGGCACCCAGGGAGCAATTAGGGGTTAGGTGCCTTGCTCAAGGGCACCACAGTCGTGAGTATTGAGGGTGGAAGAAAGTGCTGTTTCTTGCCGGAATTGAAAGTCTGACTCTCTAACCATTAGGCCACGCCTGCCCTCCTAAGAAATGGATATGTACAGAAAACAAAAAAGCAGGAAGTTGAGAGAGACAGCAAACTGAGAGAAACAGGTAACATAGTGAGACAGGAGGCTAAGAAAAGTAAGAAAAGATGAAAATGTAGTAGTTGCAATAAATGCATTAAGAATCCGTACAACTGCAGCAGCAGATGACTATTATTCTGATGTGCGGAAATGAGGAAGAACTGATGACGGAACAGTTTGATCTTTGGCTGACAAATCAGAGGAAAGGGGCGTTTCATTCCCGCCCACGTGTAGAAATAGAATATTCAAGCTGTTTATAATTTTTTCTACCTGAGAACGAAAAACGAAAAATCAAGCTGAATACTTGTTTTTAGTTTTTTTGAAAATAAATAAATATTTTTTCTACTTTCAATATTAAATCAAAAAACGAATGAACATGGTACACGGACCAAACAGGAAACTAGGTGAGACAGGAAGCTAAAAAAGGAAAATAAGGTACACAGGAAAGAGAAATGTGAATTTGGGAGAGACAGGAAGCTAAGAAAAATAAGAAATTGAGATACAGAGAAAAAGTCTCCGGTTACGACTGTAAGCATGGTACCCTGAAAAGGGGGAACGAGACACTGCAACTTGGTGATTGATGCTTTGGGGAATGCCTCCAGTGTGACCGGTACCTGAAAGCATGTGTGCAAAACATCAATCTCAATTGGCCATGGTAGGACAGTGACGTCATAGGTGTGTCGGCTTAGCTATAAAATGGATGCCAAGAAAGCATGGTGAGTAGGCGTGCCCGAGGTATGGCAATGTGACACAGTGTCTCGTTCCCCTTCTCAGGGAACCACGGTTACAGTCCTAACTGGATACATTTCCTTTCGAAGTGGAACTCGCACTGCGTCGTGGTTATTGACGCATCTTAAAAACAGTGTTAAAATTCACAGTAGCTGAAGAAGTGGGGCGCGTGTAGCGGAATAGCCCATCTTCTATGCTGTATTAGGAAAAAATCTAAATAACATTCTGTGTAGACATCAGATATATGAAGTGGGAACGTGAAGCGCGAATACTGCCCAAATTCCTAAAAACTGTGTCAAATTCACAGTATTACTTAATAGCACCCTATATCCACAAGAGGGAGCTAGGAGACCAACTTTTGGATAACACAAGGTGAATAATATCTGCAGCACATAAACAGACAGAGGTGGGACAAAGTCATTGTTATGCAAGTCACAAGTAAGTCTCAAGTCTCTGCCCTCGAGTCCCGAGTCAAGTCGAGTCAAAGATGAGGCAAGTCCCGAGTCGAGTCAAAAGTCAAAGCCAACAAGTCTCAAGTCGAGTCCAAAGTCCTACCATTTTAGTTTCGAGTCATTTCAAGTCCTCTTACCACAGAAATAAAATGTATACAAATCATGTATGTCTGTGAGATTTGTATTTATTTAAACCTCTTTTTATACAATGACATTAATCAAATACAGTAAAAAACTGAAAATTAAATTTTCACAAAAAATGCTTGTATTTCAACAGCATATTGCACTAGAACAATGCACAGCATGCAGCTTCAGTCCTGTATTGAATTGACCTCATATTGCAAAACAGTTTAACTTTCATATAGACATGGGTCGTTTTTAGCCTAAACCTTTTTAAACATGTCATCAATAAAATCCTCACTCCTCAAAATTATCACTTCTGAAAAACTGGACCAACCTGATAATATAATTGGAATGCCTCCATAGAGACTGGTGTGTATGTGAGTAAGAGAGAGAGAGAGAGAGAGAGAGAGAGAGAGAGAGAGAGAGAGAGAGAGAGAGAGAGAGAGTTTAAAAGAGACAGGCGTCTATTGGGGACTCGGCTATTATTTGAAGTTTTACGGTACATCCGATAAGGTGCTTAGCATTCGTTCAAAACTTACCTTTTTTGTCGACTACCTCGTAATTTTTATAGCCAAACGAAACTACCCTCGGTATCATTTTGCCAACTGGTGCGTTGTTGCTTGTTGCACTTCATTGGTTGTCTTGCAATGTGCCTGCTTACGCCGTTTCACACATACTCCGCAGGGCTGGACTGGGACAAAAAATCGGCCCGGGCATTTTGGCCCAGACCGGCCCACTATATGATCATAAACACCACCCATCTTTGCACGCCCTTAATTATTTTCATACCAACTCCTATTCATTAAAACCACTAATGCCATGTAATGAGTGAGTATAGGAACGAGTGAGAGTTTACAGATGAAATAAGTACAAATTTGACATTTATTAATACAGTCGAACTATACTCCACAGTGGTGAATCCTAAAACAGGCTATAAGCGGCTCTGGCATAGCAATACAAGTGTTTCTTACAGGATTTTTTGTTAAAACTGTGGTGGGTGGACCTTGGTTCTTCTAGGGGGGTTCGGGGGCATGCCCCCCCATGAGAAAATTTTGTGCATTTTAATGTTAAATTCATCAATCTGGTGCACTTTGAGAGTTCAAAATTAAAAGCTCCAACCCATATTCAGTGTGCAAATTAAACAAAGAAAAATTCAAACCTCTTTAAGTTACAGTGTCTATTTACATTACACCTACTATATAATACTTATAATATTAATCCAATGACAGTAATAGCCATATTTTGTAAAACAAATGCACTAAAAAATAAAGGACACTTTCATAATTAGTTTTGTAACAATTTCTATACTTGAAAGAGATAAGCACATGATCTTTTATTTTGACGCAAACTGCATCAAGCTTTTATTTTGGCGGAAAACATGGTTTACAAACGCCTGTCATTAAATTTCTAGTGAATTGCGGTAATCGTCAACTATGCAGATGTGGAAATAATCTGTAACTGGGTTATGGGTTCCTACACTCCATCATGACATAGCCTAAGTGTTTTGAAAGTAGTTCTGCTTACCGCAGGCTCTACACTCTCTCATCTCTCTCCTGATCCTCCGTCCTCACTATCATCATCTGCCGCTGGAGCTGACGAAGGTCAGAAAACATATATTTTGACACATAAAGCATCTGCTTTAAGGGCCTGGTTCTATTTTTTCACGCTATTTATCTGCACATTCCTTGCGTTTCTTCTCCATCTCGCAGACTATTCTGGCAGATATTACACACTGACACTGCTGCACGCTCGCTCACTCGTTTAAAGTTGTGATTGGGCCAGCCCAGTGTCAATCAAGGAAAGAACCAATGGGCCGCTGATCTACGTGTTTCATGGGCTGGTCTGTCAGAAAAAAAACTAACACTGACTTTTTTTGACCAATGCATTACACCGGCACAAACCCAAAACGCAAGCAAAACAAAACAAAACGAATGGCCCGCCATCCGCCGATGTACACATTTTATGGGCCGTTAAAAAAAAAAATAATAATAAAAATAAAAAAAGTATTTATGAGATGTATCGGCCCAAAAAGCACGTCGGCCCACCGGGCATTTGCCCGGTATGCCCAATGGCCAGTCCAGCCGTGATACTCCGTGTGAAGTGCGTATGCGGTGCGTGTTGCAGTGCGTATGCGGTGCAAGACCAGCATGCGCAATAGTGCTTTCACATATGCTGCGTTTGCAGTGCGTGATCCGCGGCTGTACCACAAATACATACTCACTATTTGTATTTCAAATCCAGAAGTTATTAGCAACTTTTATTTAAAAAAAGTTTTTTTGTCAGCATTGCGATTCTCTTTGTACACACGTATAGGCAAGGCAAGGCAAGGCAAGGCAAGGCAAGGCAAGGCAGCATTAAAGACTTTTAAAATAAACGTGTAAGGCAAGGCAAGGCAAGGCAAGGCAGCATTAAAGACTTTTAAAATAATTTACCTCAAAACCCACTTTCATGTTTGAATGCCTTCTGTTTGTGATCCGATGTGGATTCTGATCACCGTATAAGGTAGAAATATTTATATGCGATGTGTATAATCGATGTGTATACACACGTATACACACTTTAATAGACGTATTCACGTTTAAATACAATTTAAACAACGTATTATTTAATGCATTACTCTTATATAATTATATATTAAGTTGCTCAAGCAAGTGGTAAAATATTTAACCATGTACTTATATTAAAATCGCATAGCCTACATTTTAAATTAAAACTTAAAATTGACAAAAACAGCAGACTCATACTCTTTCTTTTGCATAATTTAAATCTTTATACAATAAATCTTGCATGTCACAAAGAACTTGTTTTTCCACCTCCACGAATGAGACGAGTGTTCATTATGTTGCCTTGTTGAAATATGTATTTTCCCTTGATTTACCCCGGTCTTAACGTCTCAGCATTGCGATTCTCTTTGTACACCTATACACTCTTTAATAGACGTATTCATGTTTAAACACAATTTAAACAACGTAGGCCTATTATTCAATGCATTACTTCTACTTATATTAAGTTCCTAAAGCAAGTGGTCAAATATTTAACCATGTAGGCTACTTATATAAAAAACAGCCGACTCTCATGCCTTTTCTTTTATATTTAAATTAATACAATAAATCTCGCATGTCACAAGGAACATGTTTTTCCACCTCCACGAATGAGACGAGTGTCGTTCAACTTCATTATGTCGCCTTGTTGAGGTAAATTGTAGTTTTCCTTGCTTTACCCTGGTCTTAAAGTGAAAATAGTATTTAATTAAATACATTTATGGTGAGATTACTACATTTTATTTAATTAATCGCATTTATGGTGAAATTACTACATTTTTAGGTCAATCTGTCTGTGTTCATTTTGACCATGAAACATGCGCTGTCACTTTAATTCAGCGTTTGCAGCACAGCAGAAATAGACTCGGTGCGGAAACGATCTCTGCACTGCTGTATACGCACCGCAACTGGAACGGATCGACGGACTGCAACCGCGTGCAGTGTGAAAGCTCTGACCTGTTAACATGGGTACGGAAAAAAATACGCACCGCTGGCGTATACGCACTGCAAACGGAGTATGCGTGAAACGGGCGTTAGATGCTGTCGAATCAAAACAACGTGGGACTACAGTGATTGGATGTCGTGCAGGCAGCGCGCGCGCTCTCTATGCATACAGGTGGTGCACTTTTTTTTCACAGATGCAGATAAACTGAGAGCGGCGCGGCCGTGTGGACATTTTTTTCCCCAGTTTTCATGGGAAGTAGCAAGTCTTCTCGAGTCAAAAGGCGCAAGTCCAAGTGAAGTCACGAGTCATTGATGTTAAAGTCCAAGTCGAGTTGCAAGTCTTTGTACATTTTGTCGAGTCGAGTCTGAAGTCATCAAATTCATGACTCGAGTCTGACTCGAGTCCAAGTCACATGACTCGAGTCCACACCTCTGTAAACAGATATATTCATTCCTCTTTCTTTTTCTCTTTTTTTTTAAACAACCTCTTGAACCCCAACCCCCAGTTGGAATAGAATTAAAATAAAGCCGAAACAAAACTACAAAAGGGAACTTCAGGGCTTTCAATCACCTTCCTGAGGTCACTTCTCTGCTTAGTGTGAGGCTACTGCTTAGAACCCTTAATCCTCGGAGGTGGGGCTCTAGCAGCCCTGCTCTCTTTCTGAGCCTGTCGCCAACTGGGTCCAGTGACAGGTTCAGATGGGGGGACAGAAGGATGCCGTCTGCGGCGAGGTACGTAGTGGTCAAACACCGGTGACTTAATTCTCACCTCCCTGAACTTACGGACCACCATCTCAACGGCAGACCCGAAAAGCCCAGCAGTCTAAACCGGGGCATCAAGAGCCGCGTTTCCACTGTCGGGCCAGGGCCAGGGCCGGGCGTGCTAGTGCGTGCCAGGGCCAGTCGCATTTCCACTGTCACTTCCGGGGCTTGATTGGGGCTTACTCTGGGCCAACGGCCAGGATTTACTGGCCCATCGAATACCTTGGTCCAAAGCAGGCCAGCTCAGGCTAGAGGACTGGTTACGAACAGAGGCTGGGTTTCATGAGTCGGGAGACGGCAGCGCCGGATGATTCTGTCAGCATTAAAGACTTTTAAAATAATTTACCTCAAAACCCACTTTCATGTTTGAATGCCTTCTGTTTGTGATCCGATGTGGATTCTGATCACCGTATAAGGTAGAAATATTTATATGCGATGCAAAAGTCTATGCACGCTAACCATTACCATAGTAAACATATATATATATATATATGAACGCATAAAGAAATCAGACAAATCATAAAGGCTATCACAATCATGTTTTTATTTTATCTGTCAGTAGGCTACGTCTCGTCTCTTTAGACCGGACTATCATAAAATAAAGCAACTTTCTTTTCGGGAGCTTCCTCTGTTTCTCTGACTGAAAATATCTGTAGCCTCTACTGCTAAAGCTCCTCAGGTTGTATTTTTGGTGGCATATTTGTAGAAATTATCATTCTTTCTAAATGTAATGTAAATATGTCCTGTAACTACCAAATAAATAGAAACAGCCTCGACTGAATAAGTAAGTGTGTCCTCTTTCTTTTGTGAAATAGACTTAACGGTAATTTAGTGTGACTAATGTGCAATTCATTATGATCAATGTATCACTTTTTATTGTAAACCTGTGGTAAAACATTGATGCTTGGGTTTTAAATATTCAAGTAAACAACAGAAATGCCAGCACACGGTCGCTTTTATCGTTTGTTTTGCGATCACGCCGTTTCCAGTGATTTCTTTCTGATTAGTTTTCTGATAAAACTTGGTGAAAAGATGGGTTAGTGTAATGTTGTTCCAGAGAGGCATGTTACGGGCGTGTTTTAGTGGAGCGCTGTGGAGCCCTGCAGTGGAAACGCACTAGATTTTGGGCCCGGTGCTACAGGCCCGAGGCTATTAGCTCTGCACGGCCTTTTTAAAGTCCTGGCTCGCACTGGCCCGACAGTGGAAACGCGGCTAATGAGGAAGGATCTCTTCTTCTCTTTTAGCCCTGAGAGGTTAAGCCACAAATGCCTTTCCATGGTGACCAGCGCAGCAAGGGAGGGGCTGATGGCATGGGTCGCCTGATCGGTTGTTTAGCGGAGCTCCTCAATCTCAACAGGAACCACACCCCCCGACACATCAGCGTCCTTTAGCAGGTTTGCTTGGTACGCTTGCAGTACAGTGATGGTATGCAAGACACTGCCAGCCTGCCCAGATTATGACCCGCCAGGAAGAACAGGATTGACCGTTGGCCAGATCCATCTGCGAACCACACGCGTGCAGACGACGTGCCGCCTCGGCAGATGCGGGTCCAGCACCGCGAGGTGCAGATGCCTGGCTCTCGTCCCCCGAAAACAGAGCCAGGTGAGAGCGGAGTTTCTTCACTCCGCTCCAAGGCACATCACACATAGCTTGTGAGGATCATTAGGTAGAGTTGGGCTATTCGAACTCGGACTCGGACTCGAGTCCAATTTTTAATGAACTCGGACTTGTCACGCACTCGGACGAATTTGTACTCGGACTTGACACGGACTTGTCCGGGCACTGGAGGACACAATATTATTCAAAAACGAAACAAAACGAAACTGCTTAGGCTACATTGTGTTGTATCAGTGTTGAGCACTGTAGCCAATCACAGATATGTATATTAAGCGCATGAACACAGTGGCCAATCAGAGGCGTTTTGAGTTACCATGCGGAGAAGTCGCTCAAAACGTATGTTCAGAATCAGCGCAAGTTTTATCCTTTCGCAAATCTCCTCATAAACAACAAAGTCTTGACGCGATATAAATAAGAGATTCGCTGTGCAGTGCGGACAACTTCAGAGTTTATGATGAGAGTTTCAGTGAGAGTGCAGAACGTGGTAAGTAAGTGATGGCTTAAAGTGAGCGCTATTGACAATCTAAATAACATATTTTTTCATGCTTGTAGAGGACCAGTGGTTACGTTCACACTGTAAATTAAAAAGAGTGATAGCTGCATTTAAATGTGGGAGAGAATCCGCAGAATTTTAGTCCTGTGAGTCATGAAATTGCAATGATTGACACAGTAACCATAGCAACATGAGAACGCGATAACCAAAGCAACATTTTGGCGTCTAATAATGTTATGATTTTTGTTACATTGATTTAGCCTACACTTTAGTCATAAGTTTACATACACCTTGCAAAATCTCCAAAATGTAATATTTATTTATTTTTTAATGAGGATGATCATAAAAACATTGTTTCTATTTATTACTGCCCTGAAAAATCTTTTTCACATAATGGATGTTTAATAGCCTAGTCCACAAGAAAAAATGCAAACACAAAATACAAGACAAATTACATAGGCTTGATTTTAATATTGTGTTTCATTACCTGAATGATCCACAAGGTTTTTTTTTTTGTTTGTTTGTTTTTTAATGGTTGTTCATGAGGAAAAATCCTCCAGCTCCTGCCCATTCTTTGCTTTTCCAGCATCTTCTGCATATTTGACTCATTACTAGCCGTGACTATGATTGTGAGATCCATCTTGTCACACTGAAGACAACTGATGGACTCATACACAACTATTACAAACCCTGCAAACATTTAGTGATGCTCAAGAAGGAAGCAACCATTAGGAGCCAGGGGGTGTACATTTTTTGAACTGGATCATTGGTGTAAATTGCTCTTATTTTATTTAAAAATTAATTAATTAATTTAGTCCTGCCATTTAGAGGCTAAATAAGATATTAGCATGTAAAACAAAATAAGATAATCTAAATAAATAAAAATGAAAAAATCGTCATCTTGCTCGAAAGTTTACTCCAGACTCTTAATGGATCGTGTTAAATTCTTCAGCATTACCTTGCAGAATCTGAAAGATGTAGGATAGGTAAACGTATGACTGTAACTATACATTGGAATCATTTTGTAAGGTTTAACATATTAATTTAAGACCTCAGTGTTGAGACCTTTCACTGGAATTTGATTGACATGCGATCTGACCAATCATAATGCAGATACCTGCCATTTTTGTCCGACAAACAAACCAAACCAGATAGTAGATTAAAGTCATTGGACTTGAACTTGAAAAATGGTGTGTATTAGGGGTGGGCGATATAGCCTCAAAATTATATCACGATATTTCAAGAATATTTGCGATAATGATATTTATGGCGATATTAAAAAAAAATGTAGAATTTTTTTTTTATTACATTTATCTCACCTAAATGTTTGCTCACTCATTGTGTTTTTACAATTGGGTCATTTTGTTTTTAAGAGTTTACACAACACAAAGAAGCTTGATTTCAATCTTTGAATTAAATTGAAAAAAGTAGCAAAAAATATATATACAAAAAAGATACAAATAAAGATAAAAGTTTTTGGGTAGGTCCGTCTAACACTATTCAGAAATACTACAGAAACTGAACAAGGTAATCAAATGTAAAATAACACTAGTCCTGACTAAATTAAATACACAGACTATCAATTCTGATTCCTTACAATGAAAGCTATCTTTTGTTGTTTTGACGACAACATTAATGACACACACATATGGCTGCTGTCACCTTTAGAGCTAGTGCCCGGATCCATTACTGTTATACTGTCTGTCACACTGTCACGCGCGTTTTATGGTTATTTCAGACATAACCGACTGTTTACGAATATACTAACCATGACCGGAATTTTTACACAATTTTGCGTGTTTTTTCCCGTTAAAGCGATATAATCTGCGAAAAAGAACTTTTGTTACTCGCGAGCTGTTTGAGACGGCTTTACTGATGCACGCAGAGAGTACTGAATAGTTTAAAATCACAAATGTTTGAACTGATAAGACTTAAAAATAAGTGAAAATGATAAACTTTAGTTAAGATGCAAGTGACAAAAGACAACTCCGTCATGTCCTGACTGCTAAACACAAGAGTGTGGTATTAACGCTTGACTTGTGCAACCCATTTTGAGAGCGAGAGAGAGAAGACGCGGCACCGCTGAACACTCACGCGGTTGGTAAAAAATCAATGTTTGCGGGGGAATTTCCGGCATTATAAGTGGTAGACATGCGGGAATTATTAAAATACTTTTTAAGTAGCTCCTTTTTAGGTACTAAATCGTCATTGGAGGCTGACTTGCTGCTCTCGCGCTCAGACAGTTGTTGTTGTGCGTGCTAGGGAACGTAATGCGCCATACGTCATGGCGTCGCTATATCAGTGATATCGCGATATGACACTTTTTTATCATGTAAAAATTTATACCGGTATTATCGTGGACGGTATGATATGGCACACCCCTAGTGTGTATTGAATTATTTTTGCAGTTCTGATGTTCATTCATGTTTAATTCGTGCTATAACTAGAAGATATTATCAGTTCATGTGCTGCTTGAGTTGAGGCCTATATTAAAGCACCACAAAACGATGTGTATTGTTTTAATTTCATAAAAATTACAAAATTTGAAAGCTGAGACTTTATTTCATACCAGAAGTAGCCTTGTCTTGTCTGTTGGCGCATTGTCAGTGTCCTCTTTGCTCCGCAATATATATTTCACTGTGTGAGAACATGTGGAGTGAGAGCGGAATGGCTTGTCGGACGTAGCGACAGTAAGAGGGGCGGGTCTCTGTGAAAGGTCAATTTAAAACCATTTAAATCTTTGTGGACTCGGCCGGACTCGACTCGGACTCGGATGTTAAGGACTCAGACTCAAGTGCGACTCGGCCCTCTTTGGACTCGGACTTGGACTCGGACTCGATTGTTAAGGACTTGGACTCGACTCGGACTCGACAATGGTGGACTCGGACCCAACACTATCATTAGGTGTGATGAACCTCTCGAATGGTGGAGCACACTTTCTGAACTTGCTCTCACTCATGCTTAAATTTTTTTTTTTCCACACGCACACACAGACAGACGGCTTCCTGAAGGCAATGAAAACTGAGGACGTGCTTTCTATGCGCTCCTTTTATAGCTAAGCTGGCACGTCTTTGACGTCACTGTCCAACTATTTCTAATCGAGACTGGCATTTTGCACACATGCTTCAGGTACCGGTCATGCTGGAGGCGTTTCCCAAAGCATCAATCACCATGACGCAGTGCGAGTTCTACTTTGAAAGGCAACTGAAAGAAACAAGAAGTTTAGAGACAGGAAATTGGGTGATACAGGAAGCTAAGAAAAATAACAAACTAAACATGGTAAACATGAAGCTGAGAGAAACAGCTAAGAGAAGTAGCTAAAGAAAAAAATTAGATACACAGAAAACATAAACAGGAAGCTGAGAGAGACAGGAAGCTTAGTGTGACATGAAGCTTGGGGGAAAAAATGGAGTTACACCAAAACAGAAATGGGAAGTTGAGAGAGACCGAGCTCTGAGACACACTGGAAATTGAGTGAGAAGAAACAGACAACCAAGTGAGACAGGAAGTGGATGCAATGTGTGAGATGAGAGAGAATGGATGTGAGCTTTTTCTCTGTGAATATGTTTCTAGCATCACCCACACTGAACTCTAGCCATAAAACCTGGTGCTCAATGACCTGCATTTTCTCATAATACTAATATGTAATATGTCACAGAGAATGGAAAGGCTATTTCACACACACACACACACACACACACACACACACACACACACACACACACACACACACACACACGCATATATCCTTGACACTGATTATCACTACATTGATCTACAATACACCATCATCCTCCATTTTTGTTTTTTTTCGCTCAACTAAATCCATATCCAGGACACCATTTCTCTAGCTGTGCCATTACCAGCGATTTCATGAAAGCCTGTTAACAGACAATGTGCAAATCAATTTCATTTGACTTTGTCATGGGGGCCTATTTGAATGGGTCCCTGAGGGGCTCTCCAGTCAAAAGTGGTGTCCCGTTCTGCAGCTCATGGTGTGTTCTGATCCTTAGAAATTTTGAAGGAAATTGGTAGTCATTAAACTGAAGAGGGAATAAAAAAAAATCTCTGCCGTGAAACAATGAGAATATTTGTTGGCAGAACCAATGAAAGATGTCTAATTTATCACTCTGCTATGAGAAGATTTTAAACATTTCAGTTTGAGGAGACTGTATGGAAGTAAAATAATGACAAATGTTTTTAAAACAAAAAAGCTTGTTGAATTGCACTACTTGAAAAAATATTCATTGCATTAACCGTGCTTGCATTTTAATGCATTGTATTTTTAAGGCTTGAATTTTTATGGGCTGAAATTCAACATGGTTGTATATTTAAGCTGTGAATATTTCAATTCAAAATATTTCACATATATTTTCATTATTAAAAATTCAATAATCCATATTCACCTTTCAGATTTCACTACCAAAATATTCATTATGTTTAAAAATACAACCTATAAAATTCGACAGGCAATTTTCGTCCATTTTATTTCGCTTGACAAATTCGCTTCTACAAATTCAGTGGTTCAAACTTGACAGAAAATTCAACATTTGACATCCAAGAATAGCAGGGATATCAGTAGATTGCCGATTGATAATCTCCATAGCTGTTAGTTGACCTGACCAGCAGGAGGTGCAAGCGGCTATTGATGAAGAAAACTATAGAGCAACGGGTGAGAGTCTCATCCATTCATAAAACGGATTTACAGAAATGGAGCAAGCATAAGTATTTGTGACGATTATCAGGGCCAGTATATATATATATATATATATATATATATATATATATATATATATATATATATATATATATATATTAATTTTTACTTTGTTTATATAGTTTTTCTTTTTTACCCAACAAACATAAGGATACTGATAAACACAAGGCACATGCATTTTTACTTCTTGCGAACTCAATCTATGGCAATTTTTTGTGAAGGAAGACAAGCATGTGAAGTTTATCTGGTTTCAAACTGAAGCAAAACACTGTCTGAAGGTTTCCTGAAGAACTGAAAAGCTCATAAACCTATTGTTGCACCGGTGCCAATAAAGTCATGCAGATAGCAGATTTGAATAAAAAACACTTTCTCAGTTTATGGCCAGCAATATCATTATGTTTAAGGACATTATGGAATTGAGATAATGTCTGTACTATGTTATGATTATACTGTACAATTAAATACAATAGTTGCTGAGTTTGTGATCTGAACACTTTACCTCAGAGCGTCCATTAACTGAATGAATTGAGAATATCACCTGAAAATCCGATAAGCAATTTTCATTCAAGCAGCTGATTTCTGTAAATGAATGTAAAATTAAATGTATATTGCAGCACAGGGTGAAATCATTTACGATGATTTGAGACAAATATAATGTAAATTTAATATAAAACTATGTAAATGGCGATTATCATCAACACCGGTATATTGCGACACCCCTAATATATATAGGCCTATATATATTACTTTTCCATTGTACTTTTTCTGTACACGTATATATATATATTATATGGAAAAGCTGATAAAGACACAAAAGCTTTGTTTGTACATTTAAGTCAAAGTTAGTTTTTCACATGTAAGCAGCTTTCTCTACCGTGAACGAAATTATAATGTTATTCCCCAATGCTGATGTACAGATAAAACGTTAAATCTGAGGTAGTAGACATATTTCTCTCGGTTGTTTAGTTTTCTTAACTTTATATTGCGGCACTGTGCTTCAGAACTGGGGATTCCCCCAATACACTCTCCAGGATTCCCCGTCAGGACACTTAACGCTTAATGGACTAATACAGTGATATAAAAGACCAAACTCTCACCTTATTGGGGATGTAGGCTATATTAGATATAGGAACAGGCAAGCAGACTCAGAATATGAACGTAACGCGCTAAGTTTCATGCTGAGCGATTCCCAGTGAAATACTGGCATAAAGTTAGCTTGACACAGGATATTCGATATTCGCACATTTAGGGACCGTCTCTTAAGTTACATACGACATTGGTACACATGTTTCTAACTTAAATAGCATTTGAAGAGCATGACTTGGAGTCATAAAATCAACAGTAAATTGTTCATGTAGGTGTCAGGCATGATGCACACCTTTTAGATAGTTGATATTGAAATAAATATGAGATCATGCGGTAGGCCTACTGAAAAAAATATTTTGACAGTTTGACAGATTTGACAGATTATTTTATTAAATATCGAAAATTGCCTGTTGAATATTATAATTTGTATTTTTAAACATAATGAATATTTTGGAAGTGAAATTTGAAAGGTGAATATGGTTTATTGAATTGTTGTGTGTGAAATGTTTTGAATTGAAATATTCACAGCTTAAATATACAACCATGTTGAATTTCAGCCCATAAAAATGCAAGCCCTAAAAATACAATTTGTTAAAATGCAAGCAGGGTTAATGCAATGCATATTTTTTCAAGTAGTGCAATTCAACAGGCTTTTTGTTTTCAAAAACATTTGTCATTATTTTACTTCCATAATACTGTCCATGTTGGGCCACTTGCAATTCTTTCTTAGGTTGTTTTTAAAGTAGAGCTTTTGGTGCGAATCGAATCCTTAGATTATCAGAGTTCAATTCGCTTGTTTGGTATGAAAATATTTTTCTGTACACGTCTGCATGAAAACTGGTCTGGAATACGGTTATAATCATAGTAATCCTGGTGATAATAATTAGAGGTGCTGCAAATGATTGGTAGTACTGCACAATTGTCTTTCTTGTTGTTATTGTAAGTTGATCTTAATGTAAACGCTCAATCTTTCTCCTGGAGATTGAAGTACGTGTCAAGGCAGTGAGTAACCTGACTGTCCGAGGAATAAAACCTTTGGTGTTGGCAGGAAAAAATAGTCACAAAATGTGACCATTTAGTCACAAAATTCAACCATTTATTTGCAATCTGGAGCCCTGGCCGGCGGATGGAGTTAGGCTCCAATAATTATGTCTGTTGTTTTTACAATGTGCTGCAGTGACTTTAGGTCTAAATATGATATATATGATATTGTTTCTAATATGAAGCCCTCATTTTGTCCTTCTGATGTTCTGCCTCATATTTTTAAAGAGGTTTTTCCAGCTTTAAGTCCAGTTGTTACGGCTATTACTAATAGCTCCCTAGCAAATGGAGTTGTGCCAGCCACTTTTAAACATGCTATAGTCCAACCGTTCTTGCTGTATTTTAATCCTACTTGATTTAAGTGCAGCATTTGACACAGTAGATCATGACATCCTTTTACAAAGACTTAATCATGTAGCTGGGTTTCAGGGACAAGTGTTTTTTTTTTTTTTTTTTTTTTTTTTTTTACTTTTTACTGTTAATGTTGGGAAATGTTTCTCATCTCATGCTGAAATCCCTTTTGGCATTCCACAGGGTTCCATTTTCCAGGGGGAACCCCACCGAAAAAAAACAAAAAAACACTTACACAGATTTAGACAGATTTGTGAACAATATTTGAGAAAAATAGACATTTTGTGTACATAGAAAAAGACCTATATATATATATATATATATATATATATATATATATATATATATATATATATATATATATATATATATATATATATATGCATGCTTCCCCTAGGTCATATTATTCAAAAACACAACTTATCATATAATTTCTATAGTAATAATAATAATAATAATAATAGTAATACTACTACTACTACTAATAATAATAATAATAATACATTTATTTTGTATAGCACCTTTAAAAGTTGCTTTCTCAAAGCAAACAAAACAATATAAATTAAAACTAGGAGGATGCAAAGTTAAAGATATAGAATCAAAAAGATGCTTTCTAAAAAGGACATTGAAACTGTTATTCATGCATTTATAATATCTGGGTTTGCCTAAATCAGCTTTAGATTGCTTGAAATTGGTGCACAATGCGGCAGCCAGATTATTGACTGGAACTAGAAAACGTGAGCCTGTACTTGACTCTCTACGTTGCCTACCGGTCAAGTTCAGTGTTGATTTTAAAATTCAGCTCTTTGTTTTTAAATCTTTTGCATGAATTTGCTCCCTAGTTTATATGTGATCTCCTCACCCCTACACTGCTTCAAGATCTCTTCGGTCATCTAGTCAATAACTCCTCTCAGTCACTAGCCTGACGTTGTCATACTCAGATTCTAGTCTAGTCTGATACTGCTCCATTGGGCTGTGATTAGGGGGCGTGTTTCAACCAAACCAGGAAAGAAAATTCCTCTGCACACAATTGGATAGACCTACAAGCAATCAGAGCAACGGAGAAACCACAATGACCAGTGACCACAGGGTTTTCATTGTGCCCCATCTTCTTAGCAACCATCGGGCCAGCTGATAAATTAAACTTTTGCAGAATCCCGTAGGAAGGACGGCAAAAACATCTTTCTGATTGACAAATACCTTGATCGCGGTTCTCTGTTCCTCTTTTAAAATTAATGATATCTTCTATAACAGATGCAATACAGCATCTTTGTTGTAAACAAATTTAACCCAAGCGCTCTTTGGTGACGTGGATGATTATGTTACTGTTGATCATCTATCCATCATTGTATAAAGCCCACCCTGACAATTTGATTGGTCCAAACAGCTCTGGTTCGAGCATAGTTGCTCCAGTCCAGACCGAACTTCCTGACCTCAAATGTTGTGGGTGGGGCTATGTTCGGCTGGCATCCAGGCTACTCAGTCCCTCGTTCACGTTTCAAAACTAAAGGCGACCAGGGTTTCATGGTGGCTGCTCCCAGGCTCTGGAATAGTCTTCCCCTTCTAATTCTGTAAAATTGTCTTTGAAAACACATTTTTATTATTTATGTTTGAATTATTTTGAGCGGGTAACATTTTCATTTGTCCATTTGGTTTTTGCATCAACCCTCTGAGCCCGAAGAACACGCCGGCGCATCATGACAGCATAAACAACTTAAACGTACACTATGTAATTTTTTTCGCCGCTAGGGGTCGCTAACCTCTTACAATAACAAAGGCGTAGTTTGATGACGCAACATTTGCTAAGAATTATGGATCTTGTCGTCAAAGTCAAGCCGACCGATCTAATGTTTATGGATGAGTAAATACATCTATGTTTTTATCACGACTGTGATATGAAGCAGGTCGGGATTGCTAAGAGACAGCTATCAGCTCCACATGCGACGCGAGTCCCGCGGATATAAAAGGAATATGGAGATTTCATTCTACCGAACTACACGCAAGTGCAGAATTACAACTCACAGGTCAGTTTGTTAGACAAATTAAACTTGTGAGGTAATGCATTGTGAGGTCTAACATTACACTATCACACTAAACTGCATTTGAATGTGTTGAAATGTATGTTATTCTGTGTTAGTTTGTCTGTATGAGACTAGCAGTAAGCTAGATCAACATTAGAATAACATACAGATCATATTCTAAAATTTTATCATTGTTGAACTATATAACATTGATTAGGAGCGGTCGAAGTCTCGGATGTGGAGCTCTAGGCATCTCGAAAACACTGCGGTGATATTGATTCTCGTTTTAGTTCTCCTTTTTTATCCAAAGTCTGCTTGCCATGGTCCATAATGTTTGAACGAAACAACAACAGCGTTCAAATAGACATTGCGAACTACACAGTTGTCCACGTCTGTCGCCTTGGTTACTATCAGAGGGCTGTGGTTGCTATGGCAGTACGAGCGGAAACCAGGGAGAACGCGGATATGACACCATTGACGGCGACAAAATGGAAATAAAGAAACGGTACGTGTCTTCGAATTAAATTACAAATTTCTCCTGGTTTGAAAGTTGTTGGAAAGAGTCGGGATAATGTAAGAACACACACACAAAAAAAAATAAAAATAACATAGATATAGTGATTTTTGCTTTTTTTAAAGCAAAAAAGTTACATATTGTACCTTTAAAATTCTCCGTCATTTTTGGCCATACATATAAGTCTTTATACATATTTATAAACTATAAAAGGTCTTATTATTTGTGTACACTCACAATAACAACAAATCCTTGTGTTTCTGTAAAATAAAGAAAATAAACAGGGTGCGCTTTCAGCTGTCGCTGTCTCCGTGAGAAACTTTCTGAAAGACGTCTGAAAATGTCTTTATCACTTATCACACAAACATAAAACGTACATCTAAAGAAAGCTTGAAATGTCTACTTTTAATTAAAACAATTCAAATATTATCCTGCAATGTAATCTGTATGAAACTAAAGAGATATACAGTTTCTCCTGGCTCAGATAATTAATTATTGTTAATGTGATCCCACGTGCAGAGCGTGCTATTCAGATAATGTGTTGAGGCAATCTATGCAAAATGGTAAATGCCCCCAACAATGCCTTAAAATCATTAAGTTTCATCATAAGTTTCATTCACTTTCCTGCACGTTTGGAAGATGGCATGCTACACAGGTGAGGAAGCTCTTCAGCTCCTCCTGGATAGTGATGAAGAGATCGCATTTTCCTCAGAATAAGAGCGGGACTTATTTTGAAAAACGACTTGATCCAGCCGTGGATACAATTTCGGATGAATACGTTTTTATTTATATTTGTTGGACTACTATATTTTTAAAATGCAATTTATTCCTGTGATGTAAATTATTACTCCAGTCTTCAGTTTCACATGGTCCTTCAGAAATCATTTTAATATGCTCATGTGATGCTCAAGAAACATTTCTTATTATTATATTGAAAACAGTTGTGTTCATTTTTTTTTTCTTTTCAGGATTCTTTGATAAATAGAAAGTTCAAAAGAACAGCATTTATCTGAAATATAAATCTAACATTATTCTCTACCATTCAAAAGTTTGGTCTCAGTAAGAGTTTAGTTTTTTTCTTTTTAAAGAAATTAATAATTTTATTCAATGAGGATGCCTTATATTGTTCAAAAGTAACAGTAAAGAAGACATTTACAATGTTACAAAATCTTTCTATTTCAGATAAATGTTCTTTTGACCTTTCAGGTCATCAAATATAGATAAATAGATAGATAGATAAATCCTATCACATAGAGCCTCTTTCACCTAGCTATCATCATATAGAGACTGTGTCTGTTCCCCGAATTTGGAAATCCAAAAAACGTTTAAACCCATCTAAGGTTAAAAATTTAATTGATGTTCAACAAATAAAAAACAGCTATATTACAGATGAGCAAATGCTAAAGCTTGGGTTGCTGAATATTCGATCGCTTACTTCAAAAGCACTCGTTGTTAACGATATGATTTCAGATAATAACCTAGATTTGCTGTGTTTGACAGAAACCTGGCTAAAACCAAACGATTACATTACTTTAAATGAATCAACCCCGCAAGATTACTGTTATAAACATGAGCCTCGTCTGAAACGCAAAGGGGGTGGTGTTGCTGTAATTTATAGTAATAGTTTCAAAACCACTAAGAAATCAAGTTTTAAATATAATTCTTTTGAAGCATTGGTGCTTAATGTAAAAATATATAGTGTAAACGATAAATCACGTTTGAGATTTGTGTTGGCTACTGTATACAGGCCACCAGGGCACCATACTGACTTTATCAAAGAATTTGCGGACTTTCTATCAGAATTAATATTGACTGCAGATAAAGTACTAATTGTTGGTGATTTTAATATACACATCGATAATGAAAAAGATTCATTGGGATTGGCATTTAAAGACATTGTAAATTCAATTGGAGTTAGACAACACGTGTCAGGACCTACTCATCGTCGTAATCATACTCTAGATCTAATATTATCACACGGAATAGATGTTGATGCCGTTGAAATTCTGCAGCAGAGCGATGACATCTCAGATCATTATCTAGTCTCGTGTAAACTTCATTTAGCCAAAGCTGCAAAGCCGACTCCGTGTTACAAATATGTTAGACCTATCACTTCTGCTACTAAAGATTGCTTTATTAATAATCTTCCTAATCAGTTTCATCATCTCAGCATCTCAGATAGCTTAGAAGAACTAGATATTACAACAGAAACGTTTAACTCTCTCTTTTCCAGCACTTTAGACACAGTTGCTCCGTTGCGCTTAAAGAAGATTAAAGAAAATAGTCCAACGCCGTGGTACAATGAGCACACTCGGGCCCTTAAGAGAGCAGCTAGAAAAATGGAGCGCAACTGGAAGAAAACAAAACTAGAGGTATTTCGCATTTCATGGAAGGAGAGCTCTATTGCTTACAGAGAGGCTTTAAAAGCTGCTAGATCTGCTTATTTTTCAACACTATTAGAAGAAAATAAACATAATCCTAGGTATTTATTTGAAACGGTGGCTAAACTAACGAAAAATAAAGCTTCAAGCCCAGAAGTTTCCAAGCAACACAGCAGTAATGACTTTATGAACTTCTTCAATTATAAGATTGATAATATCAGGGACAAAATTATAACTATGCAACCGTCTACTACAGTATCGCATCAGGCAGTGCATTGTAGTCTCCCTGAGGAAAAATTTGATTCATTCATTGCTATAGGAGAGGAAGAATTTACTAAACTCATTAAATCATCTAAATCTACAAGATTTAGACCCTATACCGACTAAGCTACTGAAAGAAATACTTCCAGAGGTCATAGATCCTCTTCTTAATATCATTAATTCGTCTTTGTCTCTAGGATACGTACCAAACAACTTTAAGCTGGCTATGATTAAACCGCTTGTTAAAAAAACGCAACTTGATCCTACAGAATTAGTCAATTACAGGCCGATCTCGAATCTACCTTTTCTGTCAAAGATATTAGAAAAGGCAGTATCCTCACAACTGTGTTCCTTTCTTGAAAGAAATGATATCTGCGAGGATTTCCAGTCAGGATTTAGACCGTACCATAGTACCGAGACAGCTCTCGTTAGAGTCACAAATGATTTGCTCTTATCATCCGATCGTGGTTGTATCTCTCTATTAGTGTTACTCGATCTTAGTGCTGCATTTGACACCATTGACCACAACGTTCTTTTAAATAGATTAGAACATTATGTTGGCATTAGTGGAATTGCACTAGCATGGTTTAAATCATACTTATCTGACCATTATCAGTTTGTAGCAGTAAATGATGAGATGTCTCATCGATCACAAGTTCAGTATGGCGTACCACAAGGCTCAGTACTAGGACCGTTGCTGTTCACTCTGTACATGCTACCCTTAGGAGATATCATTAGGAAACATGGCATTAGCTTCCACTGTTATGCCGACGATACTCAGCTCTATATTTCTTCAAAACCTAACGAAACTTATCAATTCACAAAATTAACGGAATGCATAGCGGATATAAAAAATTGGATGACTTGTAATTTCCTACTTCTAAATTCTGAAAAAACAGAGTTTCTAATTATTGGACAAAAAACTTCCTCACGTAATAATCTAGAATACTGTCTAACACTCGATGGCTGCTCTGTTAAGTCTTCGTCGTCGGTTAGGAACCTGGGTGTGCTCTTTGATACCAATCTTTCATTTGAAAGTCACGTGTCTAGTATCTGTAAAACTGCATTTTTCCATCTTAAAAATATATCTAAATTACGCCATATGCTCTCATTGACAAATGCGGAACAATTAGTTCATGCGTTCATGACCTCAAGGCTAGATTATTGTAATGCTCTACTGGGTGGTTGCCCTGCACGCTTAATAAACAAACTACAGCTGGTTCAAAACGCAGCAGCTCGAGTTCTTACCAGAACCAGGAAGTATGACCATATTAGCCCGGTTCTGTCAAAACTGCATTGGCTCCCTATTAAACATCGCATCAGTTTTAAAATATTGCTGATCACTTACAAAGCACTAAATGGTTTAGCTCTGCAGTACTTGAGCGAGCTCTTAACGCATTATAGTCCGTCACGTCTATTGCGATCTCAAAATTCCGGCCAGTTGATAATACCTAGAATATCAAAATCGACTGCTGGCGGTAGATCCTTTTCCTATTTAGCACCAAAACTCTGGAACAGTCTTCCTACCATTGTCCGGGAAGCAGACACACTCTGTCAGTTCAAAGCCAGATTAAAGACACATCTCTTTGACCTAGCTTTCACATAATACATTATAGACTTCTATAATTTAATGTTAGGCTGCATAGATTAGGTCAGCCGGAACCGGGAACACTTCCCAAAAATCCTGATGTACTCGTTACATCATGAGAAGAATGGCATCTACGCTAATTTTAGTGTCTGTGTTTATCCCGAGGTTTTCCTGCAGCCTGCCGGATCCAGGCCGTATCCAGATCTGACGAAGGACCTTCGCCTGGACCGATGACAACGCAGTGCTGAAGTGCCAACTAGTCTCTCCCTATGGAGGATCCCACTACCACTCTACAGATAAGGCGTTGTCGGGAAAATCCGTTTCGCGTTCCTACCCCAAAGCAACAAAATAAAATAAAATTCTTTATCAAAATTTATAGGGAAAGACAAGTACTTTGTTTAGGCTTGGCTTGTAGGGAATTCCAAACCTGCATATATTCAAACGCACATAACTATAGAACCCATTCTAAATGCGCATGTGAACGCCATCAGTGTTTCTCACAGGTTCGCGTTTAAAGTCTGTGTAGAGGGAATGGTGTCGTCTTAGCGGCCCCTAATTTAATAACAAATGATCATTGCGACGGAAGCAAATAAATCAAAACTAACTTTAGATGGAAATAACTTAACTCTGCTGTAAAGCCGAAACAATCTCTGTTACCTTAAATTATACGCTTATCTCTGTAAAGCTGCTTTGAAACAATCTACATTGTTAAAAGCGCTATATAAATGAAGATGACTTGACTTGACTTGATCAAAGAATCCTGATGTTGTTGTTTTTTTTTTTACACAACTGTTTTAGACATTGATAATAATCAGAAATGTTTATTGAGCAGCAAATCACATTAGAATGATTTCTGAAGGATCATGTGACACTGCAGACTGGAGTAATGATGCTGAAAATTTTGATCACAGGAATAAATTGCATTTTAAAATATATTTACATAGAAAACATTTATTTTAAATTGTAAATATAAACAGTTGTTGCTTTATTTTGGATCAAATAAATGCAGCCCTGGTGAGAACACTGTAAACCCGAACAACTTTAAAAATTTGAGAACAATAGGCTACAATTAAAATCTGTGTCAATAACATTTTCTGAACGAGCAGCTTCTAAAAGGTTGTATTTTGTCTGGCTCATTATTTTTAAGTAAATATCACTACTTTACTGAATATGTTTAAGTACACTGACTGAGCGTCATAAATTACGTCATACCCCAGATAGCACACTTCTATTTGATGTGATATTTACATCTGGAAGACGTATTTTTAAGAGTGTTTGCTCATCTGCAATACGTCTATAGGACGTTTCCTGTCAGATGTCAAATAGACGTTTAGAAGATGTCAGTTTAACATACATTCTAAATCATTACATCTTAAAGACATCTTCTCAACGTCTATTTGACATCTGACAGGAAACGTCCTATAGATGTATTGCAGATGAGCAAACACTCTTAAAAATACGTCTTCCAGATGTAAATATCACATCAAATAGAAGTGTGCTATCTGGGACGTCACGTCGTTGTGGCTTTGCTCTGATTGAAGTTGGAAGAATCCAATCAACATGAGGGATACTGGAGAGCAGCAAGACTATGGAAGGCCAAAAGGGCCAAAACGTGAGAAACTGTACGCGTTAACATGCAATTTACGTGTTTACACAACAGTTTCACACCTTTTGGCCCTTTTTGGACTTCCATACAAAGGTAGCGCATGGAACAATTTGTAAGTACTCCAAAAACTTGTGAAATGTTTCAAGAATATAGCTATCTGCAGGCATCTGTTTAAAAAAAAAAAAAAATTAGGCGGAATTTTCCCCTTTAGTGTGTTCAAAGTTATATTACTATTATATTACTCAGTCAGAATCACTGTAAGTCTTACTGGTATTGTTTAGGAACAAACCTCAAAGTGTCCAATTTCAAAAGAAACCATGCATATACTCCAAATGGTTCAAGAACAGCATGAAATTTATTTTGGGTATGCCTTGTAGCAGCCCGGTTGAATAAAGGAAATTCACTCTCTCACTGATGTTGTTGGTTTATTGTCCTTTATACCTTCACAACACCGTAAGAGCTTGTACTCCTTTCCAACCAGGTGATAGACAACAGACACAAAAAATACTACAAAAATAAAACAACAAACAGCGTCTAGAAGCCCAAATTCACTTAAAGGTGACCTTAATACCAGAATTCAGATCCGTGAATCCGTCTGTCAGCAATCTATGTATGCGCGCTCTCTGTTCACCTTTCCGGCAAGCCACCTTTCAAAATAAAGGTCTCTATAGGTTAAATAACTAAATAAGTGCAAAGTAAACGTCAAAAATATAATAAACACAATATTAAGAATATTAAACTAATATTAAGAAATATAGAATTACGATAATATCAGAATAATATATTAATGCACAAAACTAATTCAAATAACTGAGGGTAATTTACATGTTTACATAAATTTTACAGGAACAAAACTAGTAGGAACACTCAAAAGTAGGAAACATGCAGGAAGTTTATGTATTCAGTGCATATGCAGATCTGCTAGTATCAGGTTGCTAGAATCCAAGGTTGTTCAGCTTTAATTTTCTTTATTTTTTTCATTATTATTATAAACTCTAGCAGTGCTCTGGAAATGATGTAATAGACCCCAGCTGCCACTTACCTATACAGTACCTATTTTTATATATATATATATATATATATATTTGAAAGATATCTCTTAGGCTCAACAAGGCTGAATTTCGTAAGCGACTTTTTTCAAAAGCATTAAAATTTTAATTGCTATTGTCTACTTTTAATGTACTAAGTTTAACTTAAACCTCTTTGCTTCTTCCAGATGGAGAAGTCAGACCAACCTGACATCACAGACTGTCCTGTTGCTCTTGTCATGGTGGTCGAGAGAGGCACTACAAATGCAGTTTGTTTCAATCCTCCAAGCACTGCTATTGTGGTAGAGATGATGTTGTGATGAGGGACATCCCCAGGTTTGCTGATGCATTTGTACTGTTGTTTGGGTTGATCTATGTATTGTATTCACACATTTGCATGTGTTTGTGGTGCCGAGTATCATGACTTGAATGTTGTTTAAAGTATTTTAATGAAAGTTTACATTTGGTAGATGATGTCTTGCCCTCTAAATCTACCTCAGTTTTTCATGTTTGCACTTTAAATAGTATAACTTGTTGATCTGAATCTTAATTTGAGATTTGCCTTTTAAGATACTAAATTGTTTTATTTCTGGATGTCTGGATTTCTAAGTCTTAAGTGGCATAGATTTGATGTATTTTATAATCGTTTATTATTATTATTTTATTTTATTTATTTATTTTTTACTTTCAGTTTGATGCATTGCTGTATGAGTTGTATTTCTTCAAATTATTCTGTGAAAATAATGGCCTGATGTCTTAACTTTAAAATGTTGAGAAACCTTTTTTTAAATTATTTTTTTTTAACATGTTCAGAGATAGTAACCGTGCTTGATTTTAATTTTTTTTAAAGTTGAATGAAATTCAGTTTTATAGATAATCTTGTATTTGTGTATTATTTTTTAGTTATTTTTTATATATGTTGAACTTCAGCATGATTCATTCATTAGCCTATGAGTCATGTATGGTGCATTTTTTGAGTTGGAATTTCTATTAAATTAAGTAGTTTTGCAGCAAAACAATTATGTATGGATAAATTTAAAACATTACATATGGGAAAGTATTGAGTACTGTAAACTTAAATAATAAATACAATTAAATATAAATTTTTAAGTTCGGTTTAATGTATTTTTTAAGTTCACTGTACTCAATACTTCTTTTTCCCATATGCAATGTTTTTAATTTATCCATATATAATTATATTGATGCAATGTAAAATCCTGATAAGTCCAGAGTACTCAAATTTAAAGCAAAACCATATTTACAGTGATGTGAAAAAGTGTTCTCTTACGAGAGGTTCTCTCGTATTGCGTAAGTAGCTTACGCTGCGGGAAAGTCTTCTTTCTCGAGATACTGAAGCCAAAAAATTATCCTTAATTTTTAATAATCTTGTCAACGCAGTGCGGCAGCATGCAGACCTAGGGCAGGCTAACTAGCGTGCCCATTGGCTGCCCTGCGGCAACTGCAGCAGCCTATCGCTGAGCCCTTGGCGTGACGTCACGTCCAATGAGCGCGCTTGGCGCGCTTCATGCGTCACAGCCCGCGAAAAGGGGTGTGGCTTAGCGTATATAAGTGAGGCTCAGAGGCTGCTTCACTGATTTCTGTCTCTTCAGCGACGCTCTCCGCATCGCTGGACTCTAAGGAAGCCGCCGCCGTTGAAACAAGCGACCAGCACGCCGAGGATATCAGCCTGATGAAGCCGGCCGTCTTCGCCGCCTTCAGCCTTCCCTGCCTGCTCCGCTATCCGGCGAATTATATCCTTTTCTGCTCTGTGTTTGTTGCAAAACGCCTCGCAATTCCTGTGGCTCGTTCCCGCTCAGCGTCAGGGACCGCCTGTGATCTGCGCTCTCTGCCTGGGTCGTGACCGCGCAGCCCTCGCCCTTACTTCGGGCGGCTGCGAACTCTGTGAAGAACTGCCGATGTCGACCCTGCGGGCTCGACTCGCCACGTTCGACGCTTCCGCTGTCTCTCCGTCCGCGGATGCAGCAGCTGAGCGCTCGTCGGAGCCCCTAATATACTAATACTGCAGTAAACGAGCCTGTTTTAATACACGCGCGCCTGCAAACAAACGCCGAAACGAAACACGACGCTCGGTCACATGCACACACTAACTAAAAGCTTATGTGTGCCCCTGTGGCTCAGTGGCAGAACATTAGGCTTCTGCGCCAGAGACCCGTGTTCGAATCCGGCTCTGGCGGCAGATAAATATTTTTTCTGCTGGCTTCTCCGAGCTCGCGGCCAGCTTTCTTACATACAGAAAGCGAACCCGCATCTCGCACCCTCCCGCTCACAGGATGGTGCTTGAGTATTTATGAGCGTCAAAAACATATGAGCCATCAAAGCATTTCGCTCTATCAGTTTCCTATAACACCGATGGTGTTATAAGTGTAGAAAATGTGCCCACTCCCACGTGCTCACTGCTACACACAAACACGGTCTCCCCGGTAACGCTCATAGAGCGCACTCTCATAAAGCGGGCACGCGCCGTTCGAGTGCTAAGCGTAGAGAATGTGCCCACAATTCTGTGCCCACACCTACCCACTGCCCGCTCTGTCACACAGTTACCCCGGGTTGCAGATCCTCTAAAGCTCACAAACATTCCGGCTCTGGCCGAAGGTGTCATAAGTGTAGAAAATGTGCCCACTCCCATGTGCTCACCACTACACACAAACACGGTCCCCATGGTAACGTGCTCAGGGCGCACTCTCATAAAGCGGACACACGCCGCTCGAGTACTAAGTGTAGTAAATGTGCCCACAACTCTGTGCTCACACCTACCCGCTGCTCGCTCTGCCACTCAGTTACCTCGGGTTACAGACCTTCTAAAGCTCCCAAACACTGGCCGTGTTATAAGTATAAACTCTGCGCCCGCTCACGATAGACATGATAACCCCCACGCCGCTCTCGCGCCAGGGGTGTTCAGCAGCAAAACGCGCTCCATCCATAGGGATCGAGCCATCATATGCTGTACAGCCAGTCAGCACTGTTTACCAGCCCCCGTGTTCGAGCACCGGTGGCGCGCGCGCCGCCCCATCCTCTCTGATACAGGTTCCCCATCCCGCGCAGCGCGGCGATCTGAACCCAGAGACCATTCGACCCCTAGCTATGCGTGCAAAAGCATGGGAAGCTATTCAGGGTGCGTCAGAATGGGTGCTGAATACTATAAAACACGGCTATTCGCTTCAATTCGCTCGTCGCCCCCCGCGCTTTCTAGCGCAGGCGGAGACGAAAGTGAGTTTAGAGGCAGCGCACCTGCTTCAAGCAGAAATAGCGAAGCTGCTGCGCAAAGGGGCTATAGAATAGGTTCATCCTTCTCTGAGCGAGTGGGGCTTTTACAGCCATTACTTCCTCGTACCCAAGAAGGACGGAGCGTTAAGACCTATTTTAGATCTGAGACATTTGAACAAAGCCCTCATGAGACGGCCGTTCAAAATGATCACAACCAGACAAATCCTCGCGCAGATTCGCCCAGGAGACTGGTTTATCTCTCTCGATCTGAAGGACGCGTACTTTCAGATCCAGATAACTCCCCGTCACAGGCCATTCTTGAGATTCGCCTTCGACGGTCAAGTATATCAATACACAGTCCTGCCGTTCAGCCTGTCTTTAGCACCCCGTACAATTACGAAGTGCATGGACACGGCTCTCGCTCCCCTGAGAAGACAGGGAATGCGGATACTGAACTATCTGGACGATTGGCTTATTCTAGCGCGGTCAGAGACAGAGCTTGTGTCTCACGGAACAGCGCTTCTCAGCCATCTGGAAGGTCTGGGTCTCTCGGTCAACTGGACCAAGAGCTCGTTATCGCCCCATCAGTCAATTTCCTTTCTTGGAATAGAACTGGACTCGGTGGCTATGATGGCCAGATTGTCGGAGCAGCGCGCGCAGCGCGCGCCGCATCCTTCACCTCGCCGCATCCTTCCAAGTAGGCAGCCAGGTTCCGCTGAGGACATTCCAGCGCATCCTGGGGCATATGGCTTCAGCTGCAGCAGTGCTCCAGCTGGGCTTATTGCGCATGCGCCCGCTTCAACGCTGGCTGAAAGCGCGCGTGCCCCACCGAGCCTGGGCGGCCGGCGGCTCGCGAGTCAGAGTGAATCAGGGCTGCATTTCAGCCCTGCAGCCCTGGCTGGCAGCCGAATGGTATCACACAGGAGTGACTATGGGAGTGATCTCACACCGGAAAGTTGTCTCGACAGACGCTTCCAACCAAGGTTGGGGAGTGCTCTTCGAAGGCAGACCGGTCTATGGCCGCTGGTCAGACCAGGAGAATCTCCTACACATAAACTGTCTAGAGATGCTCGCGGTCGAGAAAGCGCTCAAGCACTTCCTCTCATTCCTCCTAGGTCACCATGTTCTAGTCCACACGGACAATACATCGGTAGTGGCCTATGTGAATCGCCAGGGCGGTGTCAGATCAAAGACGCTCTGCACCCTGGCAGAACGCCTCCTCGTGTGGGCTCAGCACTCTCTGCGCTCGCTGAGAGCCGCGCATGTGCCTGGCCACCTGAACGAGGGTCCCGACAGACTGTCCAGGGACAACGTTCCCCCTGGGGAGTGGTCTCTACACCCTGTGTAGACTGTGGCGCCGTTTCGGCAAAGCGAAAGTCGACCTTTTTGCGTCAAAAGACAACGCTCACTGCCCAGAGTTCTTTACGAAGAACGAGGACGCGCTGGCCCAGACCTGGCCCAGCGGCCCGCTATATGCTTTTCCCCCAGTCTCTCTGTTGCCTCAGGTCATCAGGAGAGTCAGGGAAGCGCGCCACACAGTGCTCCTCATAGCCCCATACTGGAAGAACCAAGCTTGGTTCCCGGAACTAATACAGCTGGCAGACACAGTCCCCTGGCCGATACCGGCGAGGAGAGACCTTCTCTCTCAAGCCCGCGGCTCGATCTGGCATCCCCATCCAGAGCGCTGGTCTCTGCATGCATGGAGCCTCAACGGTTACCCGTTGATCTGCCAAAAGGGGTTATGAACACAATCATACAATCTAGAGTCCCCTCTACGAGGCGGCTCTACACGTCAAAATGGTCTGTGTTTAGCAAATGGTGCACTGCCAAGGGGCTCAATCCACAGGCATGTGGGGTATCGCACGTATTGTGTTTCCTTCAAGAGCTGCTGGACGCGGGCAGGTCCCCCTCCACGCTCAAAGTTTATGTTGCGGCCATCTCAGCTTTCACTGACTCAGAGCTGGGCCGCGCATTAGGAAGGAATGAGTTCGTCACCCGCTTCCTTAGAGGAGCCAGGAGGATGAATCCCCCGCGACCCCCCTCGCTTCCTATGTGGGATTTTTCACTGGTCTTGGAGGCCCTGAAAACGCATCCCTTTGAACCCTTGGAAACTGTGGATATGAAATACCTCACGCTCAAAACCATTTTTCTGATAGATCTGTCTTCAGTCAAACGTGTGGGAGACCTTCACGCGTTATCCATTAACGCCGCGTGCCTCGAGTTCGGACCTAACGACTCTAAAGTTATTCTCAGACCGAGGCATGGTTACGTCCCCAAAATATTGGGCACTCCCTTCAGAGTGCAGGTAATTTCCCTCTCAGCCCTGCCAACTCCCGGCAGCGAGGCCGATAGTAATCTCCTCTGCCCGGTCAGGGCGCTGAGAAACTACATCACACGCTCCGCCGCTTCAGGCGCTCAGAGCAGCTTTTTGTTTCGTTTGGAGGGCGCACCAAGGGTCTCGCCGCCTCGAAACACAGCCTGTCCAGATGGATAGTGGACGCTATCGCAACTGCTTATGCGTCTAAAGACCTGCAGTGCCCACTGGGCATTCGAGCTCACTCCACCAGAGGCATGGCCTCATCGTGGGCGTGGTCCAGCGGGATTTCCATTCACGACATTTGTGCAGCGGCAGGCTGGGCCTCCCCCTCTACATTTGTTAGGTTTTACAACCTGGAAGTTCCCACCTTGCAGGCGAAAGTTTTATCAGTCTAAGTCTCGCGTAGACCGGCCCACTATCAGTGCTGCACTGTGAGCTGCACTGTGCAGGGAATTGTCAGTTCGGACCGGCTG
The DNA here is from genome assembly GCF_949319135.1 of Squalius cephalus. Classification (NCBI taxonomy): domain Eukaryota; kingdom Metazoa; phylum Chordata; class Actinopteri; order Cypriniformes; family Leuciscidae; genus Squalius; species Squalius cephalus. The sequence goes on along the minus strand of NC_137124.1, from coordinate 45,951,984 downwards.
TGCCCGCTCCGTGCTCCGTAGTATGTGCTTGTGTACTGCGCTAGCCTTCTGTTGGCCGCCCGGCTCCCTGCTATCACGTTCCCCGGGCTCTCCCTGGGACTCATTCAGTGGATGCTGGGCGCGCACGGCGTTGACAAGGGAGTTCCCGCAGTGTAAGCTACTTACGCAATACGAGAGAACCTCTCGTAAGAGAACGTATCGGTTACTAAACGTAACCTCTGTTCTCTCTAGAAGAGGGAACGAGTATTGCAGCTCACTCGCTTCAGCGACAGAAACCAGTGAAGCAGCCTCTGAGCCTCGCTTATATACGCTAAGCCACACCCCTTTTCGCGGGCTGTGACGCATGAAGCGCGCCAAGCGCGCTCATTGGACGTGACATCACGCCAAGGGCTCAGCGATAGGCTGCTGCAGTTGCCGCAGGGCAGCCAATGGGCACGCTAGTTAGCCTGCCCTAGGTCTGCATGCTGCCGCACTGCGTTGACAAGATTATTAAAAATTAAGGATAATTTTTTGGCTTCAGTATCTCGAGAAAGAAGACTTTCCCGCAGCGTAAGCTACTTACGCAATACTCGTTCCCTCTTCTAGAGAGAACAGAGGTTACGTTTAGTAACCGATACGTTTTCATCTGACCATAGAACATTTGAAAAGTAACTGACACTACTCGAACTTCAAACGGGATGGGTTCTATGGTCAGATGAAACAAAAACATTAGCTTTTTTGGCAGCAAACACTTAAGATGGGTTTGGTGCACACAGGGATAAAAAAGTACCCCATGTGTAAAATGAAATACTCTGCTGTATCTTTAATGCTGTGGGCCTAATTTTCTGCCAGAGGTCCTGGACATCTTGTTCAGATACATGGCATCACGGATTCGATCAAATACCAACAGATAAAAAATCTAAACCTGACAGCCTGTGCTAGACATCTTATAACGGAGAACAGGATGGAGAGATTCTGTATGGAGGAATGGTCTCTGATCTCTTGTCAGGTGTTCTCCAAACTCATCAGGCATTATAGGAGAAAACTCAGAGCTGTTATGTTGGAAAAAAAAAGTTTAAAAAAGTATTTAATAAAAGGGGGCAAACAATTGTTCCCAACGTGTTTTGGAGAAAAACATTTATTTCATAATGTGATTTCCCCCCCACTTTCAATTATTTTACTTCAATGAAAGGTTAGATTTTTGCACATTTTTTAAATAAAATATCAAAAGGATTAAAAATGCAGATTTATTTTTTACAGCCATATTTGATCATATTTACCAAGGGGGCAAACACTTCTTCACACCACTGTATAAATTACGATTAAACCAAACTTAAAAGTTGTTGTTGTTTTTTTACGTAATTTATCAATACGGTTTACTTAAAAAGTTTGAGTTGGTTTACTTAAATGTTTTGAGATAATCAGTGTCTACAAAAATTGAGTACTCTGAACTTATCGGGTTTTACAGAGACTTCTTTGAAAAAAAAACAACAACGTACAGATCTAAAACTTTTTAATCATAGTGTAGGTCTAAAGTTTTTGAGTAAAGTCTTTGTGTAAAGATAATGTATAGTAAGATTACTTATTTTAACTTAAACTTGATTTTGTGAATAAGCCAAAACAATACATTAAATCATTAAGTCTCCTCACATTCATTCTCTATAGTTCCCTCTGTCTCATTCCTCATTGATATTCCCAGGGGTGGGTCCTTGTCTCTTCAGGTGTGAATCACATCATCATTCATGATGTTTCACGCCCTCCTCGCATAGAGCCATTCTGACAATTAAGTGTCTTACAAAAGTTAAATGACTATATTGTTTTGTATGAAGGAGTGGTTTTCACATTGTTTTGAAGAAAACTCTAGGCAACAAGATCCAGTTTTGAAAAGCCTTGTGAACAAATGTTTACTTTGTGTTATATGGCCTTATTTCAGTGACTTAAATTCTTTTCTTTTTTTTTCTTTTTTTTTTAAACACGCATAAACTTTATTTTCTCAGCCCTGTTTGTGCTGAATACAGTGTAATCACTTTAGTAATGTGTAAAACTTTTGTAATGACTTGAGCCATTAATATGTTTTTGAGTAACTGAAAAAAGCACAAATGTCAGGGCATGTCAAAACTTCTGAGTTAACAGCGTCGCCGAAGAGGCCAGAAGGTGACGGGTGCATCCATAAGGAAGTTTTTACATTTCTCCTTTATATTGGTTGAGCCAGGTTGAGCCATAGATGCCTCTCAGTGGCCACCAAGGCTGCCATTGAGCGGCCGATGGATATAGCCATCTCCTTGGTGGCCCTGAGAGATAGATCTGTGGCCCGACGCAGTTCGCAAACCACGTCAGGGCCAATACCCCTGCCCTCATCCATAATACCAGGTAATACTGGGGCTTTTAGGGAAGATGCTGCTTGAGGGGAGAGATAGCTTGCGAGCATCTCTTCCAACTTTGGCATCTCCCCATAACGTGCTCTTTATAGTTTGAAATAGAGGAATAGTTAGATGTTTGTGCACTATAAACTCTATATGAAACTGGTTTCTCCCAAAATCTCGACACCTTGGTGTGAAGAAAAAATGGAAGGCCCCGGTGTTGAGGTTGTGAGCGAGATGTCAGGAAGCGTTCGTCTAATTTACTTTTTGTACGAACGACCTGCTTATCTGCTGGCCAGTTGAGGCTTAATCTTTCCACAGCTCTAGTCACAATCTCAACTAGCTACTAAAAAGCATGAGACTGAGGTGGCGAATCCTCAGTATATCCTGCTTCAACACTGACAACATCTACAGTAGATCCTCAGAACTAGATAGCTGCAGTGTTGGTAACGTGGGCAGGGGTGCACACACAGTCTAAATTGCTGCTTGCTCGCCATAGTCTTTGATATATATATATATATATATACTGCTCAAAAAAATTAAAGGAACACTTGGAAAACACATCCGATCTCAATGGGGAAAAATATCATGCTGGATATCTATACTAATATGGACTGGGTAATGTGTTATGAACGAAAGGATGCCACATCGTTTGATGGAAATGAAAATGATCAACCTACAGAGGATTGAATTCAAAGACACCCCGGAAATCTAAGTGAAAAAATGATGCAGCAGGCTTGTCAATTTTGCTGAAATTTCATTGCAGCAACTCAAAATGGTACTCAGTAGTTTGTATGGCCCCCACGTGCTTGTATGCATGCCTGACAACGTCGGGGCATGCTCCTAATGAGATGACGGATGGTGTCCTGGGGTATTTCCTCCCAGATCTGGACCAGTGCATCACTGAGCTCCTGGACAGTCTGAGGTGCAACCAGGTGATGTCAGATGGACCGAAACACAATGTCCCAGAGGTGTTCTATTGGATGTAGGTCAGGTGAGCGTGGTGGCCCTTCAGTGGTATCATTCCTTCATCCTCCAGGAACTGCCTGCATGCTCTCGCCACATGAGGCCGGGCATTGTTGTGCACCAGGAGGAACCCAGGACCCACTGCACCAGCATAGGGTCTGACAATGGATCCAAGGATTTCATCCCGATACCTAATGGCAGTCAGGGTGCCATTGTCTAGCCTGCAGAGGTCTGTGCGTCCCTCCATGGATATGCCTCCCCAGACCATCACTGACCCACCACCAAACCGGTCATGCTGAACGATGTTACAGGCAGCATAACATTCTCCACGGCTTCTCCAGACCCTTTCCTGTCTGTCACGTGCTCAGGGTGAACCTGCTCTCATTTGTGAAAACCACAGGGCACCAGTGGCGGACCTGCCAATTCTGGTGTTCAATGGGACATGCCAATCGAGCTCCCTGGTGCTGGGCAGTGAGCACAGGGCCCACTCGAGGACGTCGGGCCCTCAGGCCACCCTCATGAAGTCTGTTTCTGATTGTTTGGTCAGAGACATTCACACCAGTGGCCTGCTGGAGGTCATTTTGTAGGGCTCTGGCAGTGCTCATCATGTTCCTCCTCGCACAAAGGAGCAGATACCGGTCCTGCTGATGGGTTAAGGACCTTCTACGGCCCTGTCCAGCTCTCCTAGAGTAGCTGTCTGTCTTCCTGGAATCTCCTCCATGCTCTTGAGACTGTGCTGGGAGACACAGCAAACCTTCTGGCAATGGCACGTATTGATGAGCCATCCTGAAGGAGCTGGACTGCCTGCGCAACCTCTGTAGGGTCCAGGTATCGCCTCATGCTACCAGTAGTGACACTGACCCTAGCCAAATGCAAAACTGGTGAAAAACAGTCCGAAAAGATGAGTAGGGAAAAAATGTCAGTGGCCTCCACCTGTAAAACCATTCCTGTTTTGGGGGTTGTCTCACTGTTGCCCATCTAGTGCACCTGCTGTTAATGTCATTAACACTAAAGCAGCTGAAACTGATTACCAACCCCCTCTGTTACTTAACTGACCAGATCAATATCCCAGGAGTTTAACTGACTTGATGCTATTCTCTGATTAAAAAGTGTTCCCTTTATTTTTTTGAGCAGTGTATATATATATATATATATCAAAATTGATTCTCCTTATCCAGTCCTATGCAAAGCATGCTGGAAACTATAAATCCACTGCCCAATTTCTAAAGTTATCAAGACAATTTCCATTAAGTTACTACAACTTCATTTTTAACAAAAATCAATTGACACAGAAATTTGCATTTCAATTACACGCAACATTAGGTTAATGATCAACATTACTATGTCAACAGAACTCAACAAAATAATGTTTGCAACTTAAAATATTTAATTAATTAATAAATCTGAATTGTTTACTTGCAAACATTAATTTATTTGTTCTGGTAGCAGGTCCCCCGAATTACTTTTTAGAGGATAGTGTTGTCATCCTGCAGACTCAACCATTGGTACATTTTTATACAAGTCCATTCTCTGTTTGCTTCCACCTACTTACAGACCTAATCAATCAGAAAGATAGAGAGTTTTATGGTCTTATGGAATTATTATTATTTTTAACTATTCCTAAAGTTCATATGGATCTGGGTAAAAGGGAGCTCAGATATGCTGCTGTTTTTGCCTGGAATCGGTTACAAGATGACTTACATCTAAGTGAGTTGGTACCGCTAAATACATTTTTGACATTTTTGAATGATCTGGAATCTGGTTTATTGTAAATGTTATGATTAATTATAGCTGCCATTTGAGATGACTGTTATGTTAAAATTTCATGTACTGTGCCCTATTTTGTGTAATTAACAGTGCTGCCACCTGTGTTGGCCAGGACACTTTTGTAAAAGAGATTTTAAATCTCATGAGTTTTTAATTTTCCTGGTTAAGTAAAGATTGAAAGATAGGAAGGACACATTTGATTTCTTTGGAACTGGTATGATGGTGGTGAAAAAGGAGCTGACAGGAATGACAGCCTGGCTCAGCGAGATGTCTGAGGATCAGCTAACTGGTTAGCATACTTGCAGGTGTGCTGTCATAACCGGCAGCCTTAAATAGATTCACTTCGGTAAGTAACCATTTCTTGTCTTATTTTCAGTTGGAAAAACTTAGTACCTTCCCTTTGAGAAGAAGTGTGGGTGTTCTACGTCATGAGTTTGGAGATATTCTCCATGATTACTTTGAATTAACATAATCTTTGCCATTGTTAATGCAGATGATGCATACTCCTTTAAACCAATGGTACACTTCACTGCATCCACCTCTTTTTACATGTTTCAGTCAGTACCTTCCAAGCAGCCCTGTAGTGCTGACATAGCACCTTCTGGCCATACTCTTATCCATTTCGGCTCATTTCAGTGGCGGTCTGAATGCCTGTATTAGCGCAAGAAATATGTGGACGGAGAAGCCTAGGGGAGCATGCTGCCCTGTATTCGTCATATGCAAATCTGGGATGCTGTTATTCAGCCATGTTTCAATTAAAATAAAGAAACAGCATGTTTTCATCTCCTTCTGAGCTGACTGCTGCAGCATTTGGTGACCCAGTTTATTTACAAAGAACAGACGTTGCTTAAGAGAATCAATATTAGAGCTGGTCTGTTGGGAATAGTGTTTAGCCTAGCTTGGATTCTGTCTCTCTTTCCTTGTTTCCGCTTAACTCGTGCTACTTGTGGCACCTACTTTGTCAGGTTGTTGTAGCAAGTGCTGTTGTCACTATGGGTCGTCATAGATATAAACATCATTTAACATTGAAACATTTGTGATATTTAGTTTTGTTTTTCTAGAATCAAGTTAACCGCTGAGTCCATGACCTTGAGCTCTATTCATTGTCACATTTGATGGTGATATATATAGCATGCAAAACAGAATATAATATTTGTGACCCATGCTGGCAAATTAGTCAAAATGAGCAAATTTTACAAAATGAGTTCTTGTTATTTTCATTCAATCCTTCAAAATGATATATGATTTGTTGGAATTAGACAAAAAATAAATAAGGTACACCTGTTTGAAGTTGATAGAGTCAGCAAAGTCAATTTTGAACAAATTTTTTTCTGATTGTTCCAAAACAAAATCACTTAGCAACTATACCTTAAAATCCCTGTTAATAACACCAAATTTGTCACACACCAAGTCAAAACTCATCTATAGGGAAAATATATGTTCAACTTCATTGAAAATATTTATACAAAGAATATTTACCATTTTTACCTAACTGATTTTTCTGCTAAGCAGTCAGTTTGAGAAGAGTGTCACTGGTTAAGGGCAACCCATGTAGCAATCCATGTAACAAAATTGTGCAACAAAATATCACTAACAACAATAAATAACAAATTGCCCATTTCATGATAACAAGTTTATTAAAGGGATACTTCACCTCTGGAAAGATGAATTTGTATTTAAAATGGGTCATTTATGTAGAACATTTATTTTTATAACAATTTTATATAACAATTATTTTTGAATTTGGAGCCTTCTAGATTGAGAAAAGCCAGAAAATGTATTTTTGGCTCATGTGGATGAAAGACAACAACTCCCAGAATGCACTTGCTTCGCTGCCCTACGAGGCCACTCCCAAGCCACGCCTACTGGTAAGAGAGTGCAGTTTAACAACTGGGCTAGGCTACTAGCCCTCTGAGCTTCTTCATAAATGGGTTACACTTAGCTTCCTCCGGGTCAAAAAAGACCGAAGCCTTAAAATGTAACTTTTTTTTTTCCCCAGGAAAACCAATCAAATATATTTTTGTTCAATAATATTTTTTTTAAATATTATTTAGAATTTTTAAAGATTTTTATGATACTTTGCATTAATTATATAATTTTTATGAGCTATTTTTTCCATTAGAATTAATATATATATATATATATATATATATATATATATATATATATATATATATATATTTTTTTTTTTTTTTTTTTTTTTTTTTTTTTCAATAAATGCAACATTTCTCATCAAAATAGAGTGCAGGCCTAAAAAAAAAAAAAATTCAAGTGAGAAGAGCGCCATTCAGTGGTGTTAAAACAAGAAAAACATGTGCAAATTTTTTTAATTTCTGCCATGTTTACTTTGCGTGTTTCCAGAGGATGGACCAGGCACCATCTTTTTTGATTAAGCACAGAAGGCGTTATTGCGACTGGTTAGCAACAAGCTGGTTTTGTTTACGTTAGTATGGATTTGAAAATCACATTTTATTGGTTCATGCCATTGAGAATTTGCTATGAATATTCACAAAGTTGGATTTACAACAATACCAAACTTGTGCTGAGGGGAAGCACCAGTTGCCGAGAGGCGAGCAGAGAAGCATTTTTCATGGATTATTAAAACAAAGGAAAGGTACTCCTCTTAGAAAACGTTCAAATAAAGATAATTTTAGATGGGTAATTGCTAATCGGAGCATTAGGGTCGCTAGACGAGGGCTTAGTGAACAAATTTTTGTGAAAACCTCAAATTCAACATATTTCACTTGTTTTGCCTGTAGTTCGTAATTAAGTTGTGCGCATTCCGACTCATTTTGCCTGCATGGGTCACATTTACAGAATTGCCTTACTTGGATATGCAGAAATGTTTCATATGCTAGCATTTAGCTGATGCAGTAGCAGGCGTTGGACCGCACTCTCCACACCGTCTGAACACAAGAACAGCCACGATATCACAAACAACGCTTGTTGCCTATCGCACAAAATGCCTTTGATGCAGTTGAATGTGTGTCAGAAAACGAAACACTTTAAGTTCTTAAAAAAAAAGAAGTGTTAGGAAATGAGCTAAATGAAAGTTTGTGCAGTGTGTTTGGATAATTGAATCAGAGCCCAGATGAGAAGGAGGAGTCACCGGCGAGCAGAACGGCCCGACGCGACTCACTGCTCTGGGTAATGGTGTTTTCTTTTGCAGGGAAATGAAATATAAGGCCATTAAAGAAACACACACAGAAGGATGTGTCAACAGATCCGCAGCGGATATCAGTGCAGAGTGAACGTGGAGCAGTTTTTACTGATCGAGCAACGGAAATCAGACAAGCATCTGTCATACGCTTGCAGAAGAACACACACACTCGTACACATACACTGCCGCAGTCTATAAATGGGCAGAATGATTTTAGAGCGATATTGCAAAGTAGGACTGCCTTTCAATAGACCATTCATGACCCATTTATGACCTGCATTAGCAAAACCATACAGACAGGCATAGAGACAGATGTTGTATTGTGTGTTTTGTGTTCACTGCATCAGCACTGGCCGCAAGTTCTGTTCTGTTTGGACCAGAGAATTACAACCTCTACAAATCTTTTTATCTTTCTGACACACACACACACACACACTGCAGAAGGTCCATCTAATTAATTTACTGATTGCTGGCCAGCCTGTGTGTGTTCTCTCTCTCTCTCTCTCTCTCTCTCTCTCTCTCTCTCTCTCTCTCTCTCTCTCTCTCTCTCTCTCTATCGCTCTCACACACACACACACACACACACACACACACACACACACACACACACACACACACACACACACACACACAGAGAAACACAACCCAAGCACTGAAAGCTTCAATTTATTGACGGCATGGCACACCAGTCATTTAAAAGCACTTTATAGCTACAGTGTGTGTGTTGAGAGGACAGCCCTTGCCATAGGCATCTTGCCCTCATGTCATGACACACTTTCCTCTGTGATCATTTTGTCTTTTTAATGTTGCTTATATTTAGCGATGTGTTGGAATCTCTAATACGTTACTCAGCCGAGTTAAGGTGGCTCTGTGCCTGCACAAAATTAAATTATTTGTGCTCTGAACCACCTCAGACCTAAGTATCAAAGGCAGATTATTTATGTAATCGCAATTTCTGCGTAAATGCATTTATGCCACATCTTCAAGCACACTGGCCTGTCAGACAATGCGTGAGCACTGAACTATGTTCTCTTTTGCATATTGTTGTGCTTAAACTGTGTGTCAAATATGAACAAGGATTACATAAACACAGTTCTTTATATCTTAAGTGTACATAAACAGTTCAGGTGCATGTCAGTATATTAGATCCATGCATTAGGTCTTAAAGTGACAACAGCCTAATACATTTGCTGCTGTCTGTGTCAAAAATGTTAATCAAACAGCAAGATACAAAGAGAAACCCTTAACTGCCCTTGACTGAATAATTTCAGTAGCTTTAATAAGAATCAGTGTATATTTAATCCATATGTAGTGTTTTATTTTTAACATTGTTTAGCATTGTTTATTTAATTTGTATCTTATTTGTATGTGTCCTATTATTTGTAATTTGCATATTTGTGGTATGATTGTTTCATTATTTTATTTAATATATATAAAAAATAAAAATAAAAATAAAGTTTTTGGTCTGTCATTTTATCATTCTGTCAAGTTGGTACGGTGGCCGAGAGAGCTCAACGCGCTGCAACTGAAGAAAACATGCAAATAGAAATAGAAAAACACCTGCAAGTTAAGAAAATATCTTTATCAGTTTTACAACACATGTGTGCTCCAAATACTCACAACACAACCAAATACAGAAACGCGCTGTAAAAGTTCACAACACAGCCAAATACAGAAACGCACTGCAAAAGTTCACAACACAACCAAATACAGAAACGTGCTGCAAATAGAATAGAATACAATAGAAATGTTTCCAGGGGACCCCAATAAGTGACGAAACCGTCTGGGACGTGCTTACTGCTGGTAAGCTTCCCTATGCCCTACTCCCTTCGAAGGGCAGAGCCCTTGAAGTGGGGACTTTGGAGTGAGCAGGGCACTTGTGTGTCATTATGTAGCTGTTAGGAAAGCACTTGGTGGGCGCAACGAAAGACAACGTAATTTCCTCATTATTTTCACCTGGGATGTTCCCATGACAACGCAGCAGGTGTCCATCAGCTGAATAGCTGTTTTTTATGACAGACATTTCTTATTATTGCTGTTAACATAACCGTTTCAAAATATACATTTTATACAAACATTTTTTAAAATATGTGTGGGAGTGTCCCAACTTTTCTTTTTCTCTCTATTTTTGTTTTTTTTTGTTTGTTTTTAGTTTTTAGCTCATTGTTAACTCTTCTTTTCTCATTTGTATTCATCTGATGACATTGAACACAAACATGCCATCTCTTTATGTTTTGCAAAAAAAAAAAAAAAAGTAGACTTTGAGCTATAAGCACGTCCCACCCGGGTTCGTCACTTATTGGGGTCCCCTGAAAACATTTCCGTTGTGTTCTGTTCTATTTGCAGCGCGTTTCTGTATTTGGTTGTGTTGTGAACTTTTGCAGCTTGTTTCTGTATTTGGTTGTGTTGTGAGTATTTGGAGCACATATGTGTTGTAAAACCGATGAAGATGTTTTCTTAATTTGCAGGTGTTTTTCTATGTGCATGTGTTTTCTTCAGTTGCAGCACGTTGAGCTCTCTCGGCCACCATAAGTTGGGGATGAGAAAACAGAAATCATGATACAGACTAATAGAATTATTAAACTTCAAAAGGTTATGATTTAATTAAATTAATATGAACTATTTATATAATTATTAAATACAGTTTGAAGCAGAAAATTTTTAAAAATCTAGTGTTGCTTGTAAATGTCTCTTTGCATCCCTTTATTAAGGAAAAACACATTATTGTATAATAATATATATATATATATATATATATATATATATATATATATATATATATATATATATATATATATATATTTTTTTTTTTTTTTTACTTAGGAGCACACTTGCTTCTTGGAAAAACAAGGTGTCTAAAACCCTGAAGTGCAGCTTCTGCAGTGCTTCTGCAACTCATCGTGCAGTGTTTGTGTTAAGTTTTAGTTTACAATAAAAACACTATTTCCGGTTTCGGTTTCACTTTATTTTACAACTACATCTTATTCTAACCCTACCGGTCTACTAATACTCTACTAACACTCTAATGGGAGTAGAACCTTTCCTGTTATGGGAAAGGTCCTCCACTCCCTGTAATGAGCCTCGTTCTGACTTCAGTATATTTCCGCTATAGACCATAGCCACGATTCCAATATTCCAAACTTTTGCCAAATTTTGTATCGGCCAATGTTATTGTTGTGTTTAGCCATGCTTCAGACACCGGTCAGTATGGAGGTGTTCCCCATAGCGTCCTAGGACACAGTGTCTCATTCCTCTTCTCAGGGAACCATGGTTACATTCGTAACCCGAGATGTTTTACATAGATATTTCAAAACTTTCTTATGCATTGATGACATTAGCCAATGATAACAGTATCTATCTATCTATCTATCTATCTATCTATATATATATATATATATATATATATATATATATATATATATATATGAAATGTTGTTCATCAGGAGTGACGCTCTAGAAGCACTGGTCTATTAGTGAGATCAGATTTAGAATTCTCCTCTACATCTGAGCTGGTGCGTGTGCCAGACATCCACCTGGCCGCTGTGCTAACGCACCTGAGTATGATAGTGTGTGTGTGTAAGAGAGAGTATGTGTGAGTGTTGGCACGGCACACATTGTGGGAAAGCACCAATCTGAGTCAGTGTGGTGATATCACAGATGTTTGACTCTGGCAAAATATTGAAATTAATAAAGAAACAACATTTTTTTTCTGTCCGTCCACACAACGGACATCTGCAGCACAGACGGGGAACACATAATATTAACGAGATATCAGAGAAGGCAACAAACCTGGTGCAAAAAGCAGAGTGTGTGAGAGTTTGGCATGGCTTGCAAAGCAATCTGGGGACACCAGCAACAAAGTCTGTTCATGGGGATGTGCATGAGTGTGTGTATTCAGTGTGCAATATTCTGAATCTGTATTCCAGACAGGACGCAAAAATTCGATATCAGACTGATTTTCTTTTTTAAGTCTGAACAGCGAAATCACATTGTGTATGGTTTTTACAAATATAATGTAAACCATGTGTGTAGGCAGGTTGAAATCAGATTAAAAACTAATTTTTGGAAATGCACCTCAGTTTGAACATCTCAGTAGTGTCTACAATCTCATTTTTGCTTACTGTTTCTCATTTATTTAGGGCCTTCTGTATACTGAATGATTGACTCTCACAAACACACTTTTCAAAATCACTATTTAATTTAGTTTTCTACTAACAACCATGGATACAACTACATAACAGGAGACTTCTGTCATTTGTAATCTTCAAATGTGGTTGCTAATTAGAGTCTATGGAAATAATCATATTCACGTTCATGTCAAAACTGAAGTGAACTTTATACTTTAAAGAGTGAAAAATGTTACGGAATTTAAGTTCTTCTAAACCCTGGGTTATAGTTAAGGGTTTCATTGTGATATTTGCATTTGAAAACATCACATTCCCAGTGCAGTCTCAGGCCATTTTTTTGTGTCGGACTTCGGTTTCATCCTTGTTTTACACAACAAAAGGAATTACCAGAGAGATTTGTTTGTGATAAGGAGGACCTACCGTAAATAGTTAAAACGATTTGTAAAATATAACATAGTTATTTGAACATAGACTTAAATTTCACTTCTGGTGAGAAGATTGAAGAAAACGTACTCGGTTACTAACGTAACCTCGGTTCTCTCTAGAGAGAGGAACGAGTACTGCGTAGAATACGCTAGGGAAAAATCCTTTTCCACGAGAATACTGAAGCCAAAAAATTATCCTTAATTTTGTATTAATGTAAAACGCATTGCTGCAGCATACAGGCATAGGCGAGACAGCTCGCGCGCCTATTGGCTGGTCTGCTGGCAACTGCTTGAGCCTATCGAGCGAGATCTAGAGTGACGTCATACCCGCTTCGCGCCCTCTGCGTCACGTCCCGCCGAAACGGGCGTGGCTTAGGTCTATAAATATCGCTCGCGGGCTCATATCTCTGATTTTTCACAGTGAAGCAACCAGACCGCGTGAATGCACGGCAGGATACGCAGTACTCGTTCCTCTCTCTAGAGAGAACCGAGGTTGCGTTAGTAACCGAGTACGTTCTCTTATGAGAGATTCTCTCGTACTGCGTAGAATACGCTAGGGGAACCTAATGTAAAACGCCGTGTGTGCTGGGATCTGACACCATAGACTCAAAGGGCGACAGCCCGGAGTTCATATAGTGCACAATCACCTAGGGGACTCACAGGGAATCCTGGAAGAAGAGGGGTTTAGCCACTTTCTTTCGTATATGGCAGCTTAGAGCAGCACTGCTATTCACAATAGCCGTATAACTCAAGACTGACAGTGTCAGTTTAAGAGATTTGGCCGTACTAGACCGACAGTAGCCTGGCTTGTAGTGCGGGAACCTCTAGGTTGTAAAACCTTATAAATGTAGACGGAGAGGCCCAGCCTGCCGCCATACAAATATCTTGCAAGGCAATCCCACTTGACCAGGCCCACGATGAAGCCATGCTCCTCGTGGAGTGCGCCCTGACACCCAACGGGCATTGCATGCCCTTGGTTGTGTAAGCTAGCGCTATTGCGTCCACTATCCATCTGGATAGGCTCTGTTTTCGAAGCGGCTAGTCCCTTCGAACGCCCGCTGAATGAAACAAAGAGCTGCTCCGTCTGTCTGAAGGCAGACGAGCGAGACACATAAGCTCTTAATGCCCTGACTGGGCAGAGGAAGCTTTCGTCCTCATTCAGTGACCGGTAGGGCAGACAGGGAAATGACCTGTGCCCTAAACGGTGTATTGAGGGATTTAGGAACATAACCGTGCTTAGGTTTGAGTATAACCCTAGAGTCATTAGGCCCAAATTCCATGCACGTCGCGCTCACTGAGAGCGCGTGTAAGTCCCCTATGCGCTTCACTGAAGCGAGAGCCAGAAGAAACGCCGTCTTGAACGACAGGTGTTTAAGATCAATCTTCTGCAAGGGCTCAAAAGGATGACCTTTCATGGCTTCCAGTACTGTAGAAAGGTCCCATATAGGGACTGTGGGAGGTCTGGGAGGATTCAGTCTCTTAGCTCCTCTAAGGAAGCGAATGACTAAATCGTTCCTTCCTATAGACTGGCCAAGCGTTGTCGCAGAGAACACTGCTATGGCCACCACATAGACTTTGAGCGTGGAAGGGGATCTGCCCTTATCCAGCAGCTCCTGTAGGAAGGAGAGAACCTCCGTCACTCCGCAATTCAGGGGTGACACGCCACGAGCTGTGCACCAGCCAGAAAACACCGACCATTTGGAGGCGTAGAGACGTCGCGTAGACGGAGCTCTGGCCTGCGTGATCGTGTTTAACACTCCCTGTGGGAGGTCAGCGGGTACCCATTGATGGTCCACACGTGAAGGGACCACAGCTCTGGGTGAGGATGCCAGATCGAGCCGTTGGCTTGAGAAAGGAGATCCTTCCTCAGAGGCACTGGCCACGGGGCGGTGCTTGCTAACTGCATCACCACTGGGAACCAAGGTTGGCTCGTCCAGAGCGGCGCTACAAGCAGCACTGAACATCCTTCTTCCCTGATCCGTTCTACCACCTGGGTCAGGATGGAGACAGGGGGAAAAGCGTAGAGAGGACGGCGAGGCCACACGTGGGTCAGCGCGTCCTTGCTTTTTGAGAAAAATTCTGGACAGTGAGCGTTTTCCTGAGACGCGAACAGGTCTACCTCCGCTCTGCCGAATTTCTTCCACAGCAGCTGTACTGTCTGTGGGTGCAAAGACCATTCTCCTGTCGGAACGTGGTTTCTGGACAGTCTGTCTGGTCCTACATTCAGGAGCCCTGGCACGTGCGCTGCTTTCAGCGAGAGCAGGTTGCTGCGAGCCCATATCAGGAGGCGTCTGGTTAGCCTGTACAGGGTCAGGGACCTGAGGCCGCCCTGGCGATTTATGTAGGATACCACCGACACGTTGTCTGAACGTACTTGGACGTGGTACCCCTTTATCAGGGGACGAAAGCGCGTGAGCGCTTTGCTCACTGCTAACATCTCGAGGCAATTTTTATGAAGGAGCTTCTCCCGTTTTGACCATTGGCCAAAGAGCGGTCTGCCCTCGAGCAGCGCTCCCCATCCTGAGGCGGATGCGTCCGTGGACACCACCATCAGTCTCGAGGAAGTCCCCAGTCTTACACCTGAATGGTAGCAGTCTTTTTCTCCCCAAGGGTTCAAAGCTGCAATACACACTTGATTGACCTTGAGGCGAAGCCGACCGGAGGCCCATGCTCTGTGAGGCACTCTCTCTCTGAGCCAGAACTGCAGTGGGCGCATGCGCAGCAGGCCCAACTGGAGAACTGATGATGCTGAGGCCATCAGACCTAGAATCTTTTGAAATTTCTTGAGAGGGACTACAGCGGTGCAGCGAAAAGAGCCGACTGCGCGCTGAATGTCCAGTGTGCGCTGAGATGACAGGCGTGCTGCCATTGACAGCGAGTTCAGTTCTATTCCCAGAAAAGATATAATCTGTCTGGGGAATTAGCGAACTCTTTTCCCAGTTTACTGTGAGACCGAGATTCTTGAGGTGATCGAGTAAAATGGTTCTGTGCTCCACGATCTCTGAGTGAGATTGGGCTAGAATCAGCCAGTCGTCCAAATAGTTCAGCACTCGTATGCCCCGGAGTCTGAGGGGTACGAGTCCTGCGTCCATGCACTTCGTAAATGCACGGGGTGCCAGGGACAAGCCGAAAGGCAGGACTGTGTACTGATATGCCTGGCCCTCGAAGGCGAATCTCAAAAATCGCCTGTGATGTGACGCTATCTGTATTTGAAAATACGCGTCCTTTAGATCTATTGACACAAAGCAGTCCCCTCGGCGAACATGCGCAGGGATTTTTCTGGTCGTGAGCATCCTGAACTGACGTTTCATAAGCGCTCTGTTCAGCTGCCGCAGATCTAGTATGGGTCTGAGACCCCCGTCTTTCTTGGGTACCAGGAAGTATCTGCTGTAAAGCCCCCCTTCGCTTTGAGCTTGAGATAAGGGTTCTATAGCCCCTTTGCTCAGTAGTTTCAGAATTTCGGCTCGAAGTAGATGTGCTACTTTCGATTCTACCGTGGTCTCGACGCACGCCGTGTGGCGGCGAGGGCGTCGGCAAAACTGTAGCGAATAGCCTTCTTTTATGATGTTTAGCACCCATTTCGAAACCCCGGGAAGCTTTGCCCACGCGTCTGCACGGGTAGCTAGGGGCTGGGTGCAAAGCGCGCTCTGATCGGCTCGCGATACAGCGGCTTCGGTGAGCTGTGACATAAGCGTCGCGCTCATGACATCTGAGGCAGGGGGCGCGCTGATAACAGCGGGCAGAATGCCCGCGCTCGACTGCTCTGTGGTGGTTAACCGAGAGGGGGAGGGCTGGGCGAGTTCGATTGGAACTGTCATGTCTGTGTGTGGACGTGGGCGCAGGGTAGCGGGCACATTTACCACCTTTATAGCATCGCTCGCCTGAGCAGAGCGCCTGCATACTGGTTTCGTTTTTACAGAAACCGTGAGACATGTAGGAAGTAGCGTTTGTGGGCACTGGGTCGTGAGCACGTTTGCTACGTTTAATGCGCAATCGATCTGAGTCGATTTTATGTGCGCGAGCCCTGTGTGAGGGGCTGTGCTTGTGTGTAGGAATGGGCACTGAGTAGTGGGCATTTTTTCTACACATGAAACACCATCGGCCGTGGCCGGGACACCAGAAAATACACTCTTTAAGGGATTTATCTGGGTAGCCATAAAAACGGCTTTTGTGTGCAGGCAAGCGGGTAATGGAACCGGCTTGTTGGCTGCTAAATACGCTGGACCAGTCACATTTCTTGGAACTGGACGAGCGGCAAGCTTTGGTGGAAGTCCGGCCGCAGCGGGACTTGGACACCGTCGCTTTCCTAGGCGTGCTAGGACGTCTTCGGGGCCTCTGGCTTCAACGCAATCTTTGGCCGCGGGCCACGCGGGACGGGGCGGCGGCTGGAAGAGCGAGAGCGCGGTCTTGAGCTCTGGGTCTGGCGGCGTTGTGAAGAGGAGGCGGCGGGCGGAGGCTTAGGCTGTGAGCTCTGAGCAGACGGTTTCGCACGGCCTGCTGCAGAGCTGGAGCGCTTCGGGAGGAAGTGCTTCATGGCCTGGGTCGCTTTCTGTACCTCAGCGAACCTGTCGGTGAAGTCTTTGACCGAGGTTCCGAAGAGGCCGGCAGGGGAAAGCGGCGCGTCGAGGAACGCGGTGCGCTCCAACTCAGACATGTCCGAGAGCGTTAGCCAGAGATGTCTCTCAGACACGGTGAGCGAGGCTATGCTCCGTCCTATGGCCTGTGCCGCAGACTTGGTAGCGCGGAGAGCGAGGTCTGTAGCGCTCCTCAGGTCTGGCACGCAGATTGCGTCAGGTCCTTTCTCGTCCAGCTTGCGGAGGAGATCAGCCTGGTAAATCTGGAGCGTGGTCATGGTGTGCAACGCTGACGCGGCCTGCCCGGCGGCGGAGAAAGCGTGGCGGAGCAGGGATGACGTCGTGCGGCAGGCTTTTGAGGGCAGCGCCATCTTAGCACGCCGTCCAGCGGAGGGCGGGCATAAGTGCGCTGCAATAGCCTCTTCGACCGGCGGCAGGGAGTGGTATCCTCTGTTCTTGGCGTCGTCGACAGCGGAGAACGCCAGAGAAACAGAAGATCGTGTCCTGGCCGAAAAAGGGGAGCTCCAAGACTTAGCGACTTCTTCGTGAAGCTCAGGAAGAAAGGGCGCTGGCTTGGATGCAGGCGAAGTGCGCTCCCCGGGCAGGAAGTAGCCGCCCAGCCAGTTGTGAGCGGGCTGCTCAGGTGTAACCCAATCGAGGCCGAGGCTCGCCGTGGCCTGAGTGAGTACGCGTACGAGCTCCGCCTCAATGCTCGCTCTCTTTCCCGTCGAAGCACGGGCAGGGGGCGCGAGATCCTCATAGCTCGCCCAGCCTTCACTGCCTGATGCCAGGAGAGAGCAGGAATCCCCTTCTCGCAGCATCGCGTCAATCTCATCCACTTCGTCGACAGAAGCGGCGGCAGACCGCGGCCGTTGTCCGTCAGGAAGCGAAACTGATGAAGCCGGTGAAGCAGGCGGGCGCACTGGCGAGCTTTGGCGGCTGGGAGAAGGTTCCGGGATTCGTTGAGCGCGGCGCTTTTTACGGCGCGGCACTACAGCAGGTGTGGGCACAGTCTCAATGAAGAATGCCAAGCGAGTCCTCAGAGTCGCTATGGGCAACAGCTCGCAGTGAGGGCAGCCGCCGTCAGCGAGCGCGAGAGCTGTGTGTTCTTCACCCAGGCAGGAAACGCAAATCACGTGGCGGTCCCCGTCGCTGAGTGTGGCTCTGCACGAGCCGAAGGAAGGCATCTTTAAAAAGACGCAAGCTCTTTTAGTCAGTGTGTGTCGCGCCGGTGAACACACACACAGTGCAGAGAAAAAAGGATATAGGCGCTGGATAGTGCAGCAGGAAGGCGATGAAGGCGGCGCGGCCAGCAGCTTCTCGACTCGTCCCGCTGAGATGCTTCTTCAAACAGCGTGGCTTCTTCTCGGATCCAGCGATGTGAGTTGCTTCGCTGAAGGATTAAAAATCAGAGATATGAGCCCGCGAGCGATATTTATAGACCTAAGCCACGCCCGTTTCGGCGGGACGTGACGCAGAGGGCGCGAAGCGCCCTCATTGGGTATGACATCACTCTAGATCTCGCTCGATAGGCTCAAGCAGTTGCCAGCAGACCAGCCAATAGGCGCGCGAGCTGTCTCGCCTATGCCTGTATGCTGCAGCAACGCGTTTTACATTAATACAAAATTAAGGATAATTTTTTGGCTTCAGTATTCTCGTGGAAAAGGATTTTCCCCTAGCGTATTCTACGCAGTACGAGAGAATCTCTCGTAAGAGAACCAACCATAAATATGCTGTTACTTGTGGTGTGACATTTGGGGGCTCATACAGAATCTGACATGCGCCATCTTCATACAACGGCTTTAAGTTAACAATGATTGTGGCATGAATGTAGCTCTCTTTCTTGGAGTCAATGCATACTTTTGTATGTTTCATTTTTTATGAAATGTTGTCACACTAAAGGTCATAATCTTGAAACTGACCTGATTTTCTCTGATGAAATCATTCTGTTAAGGCCTCTGTTGTTCATTTAAATGAGTTCTGATTGCAGTCAGATGTAATTACACCTAACAGCATCTTTAACGATCGACGGCTACAGAGCCGGACCCCCGCTGCTCCACCGACCCTCACCCATAAGGAGAAACTCACAATGTAAATGTGTGTTTGCTGTGTCTGTGCAGAGTGTGGAGGAATCATTTGTCCAGTCACAAATAACTTGATCTTTAAGAAATACTTGTTGAATGTTTCAATAAAGCAATATAAGTTGGGGAAGAAAACAAACAGACAGAAAAATATTTATAGATACGTGTAAAAAGGCTGAGACACTGAGGTCACAGCAGGGACACAATATTAGACACTTTCCACAAATACAGTATATTTTGGTGTCCTGTGTTTTAAGAATTAGGAGACACAAATCCCATGTTGCTAAAACTACCTTGACTTAGATGAACTGTTATAAATATAAATATAACTAATCTAGCATGAAGAGTAGCTAGGATTAGTTCACCTCAAAATGAAAATGTCCTGATAATTTACTCAATTTACTCAAATTAGAAAATTTGAGGAAAACATTTCAGGATTTTTCTCCACACAATGGACTTCAATGGTAACCAAATTGTTGAAGTCCAAATCAATGCAGTTTCAAAGGGCTTTGAAGTGCTTCAAAGGGCTCTGCACGATCCCAGATGAGGAATAGGGTCTTATGTAGCGAAACGATCGGTCATTTTCTAAATAAAATAAAAATGTATATACATTTTAACCACAATTGTTCGTCTTGTGCTGGTCTGTGACGCGCCAGGCATTATGTAATCACGTTGGAAAGGTCACGCTGGACGTAGGCGGAAGTACCACCCCATTGTTTACAAAGGGAACGTGCGAAGACTAATACAAAAGTCCTTTAACAAAAAAGGTAAAACAATGATGTCAGACGATTTTGAAGTTGGAGGAGAAAATGAGATGGAGTTTTTCGCCCTACCCTACCTTTTTGAACCAGAGTACACAGATGAAGACCATAGGCAGATGGAGCAGACCGCTACGTCCAGTGTGACCTTTCCAGGTCGCAGACCAGCACAAGACGAACAATTGTGGTTAAAAAGTATATAGATTTTTATTTTATTTAGAAAATGGCCGATCATTTCGCTAGATAACACATTTTAAGCACAATCATGTCACCACATGATTTCACCCATTGCAAATAAACAAACAAACAAACAAACAAATAAATAACATTAACATCTTTGAAATAGTGAAGAACTAAGAACTGACATCAACTAAACCCTTTTTACATTATGGCACCCTTTTTACATTATTTATTTTTTATTATTTTTATTTATTTTTTTACACAAATTGTAGTGTTAACAGCATTATATTGTTGACTACCTCAGCTAATCAAACATGTTACACTACTGTTCAAAGTTTGGGTTCAGTAGGATGTTTTTGAAAGAAGTCTCTTTTGCTCACCAAGTCTGCATTTATTTGATCAAAAATACAGTAAAAAAGTAATATTGTAAAGTATTTTTACAATTTAAAATAACCGTTTTCTGATATTTTAAAATGTTATTTATTCCTGTGATGCAAATTTGAATTTTCAGCATCATCACTCCAATCTTCAATGCCCCAAGTCTTCAACATGCCCCAAATTTTGGTAACATGAGTGTAACAATTACAAAAATATTTTTTTAACAATATTTTTTGAAAATATTTAGTTTGACCTCCTGAGATCAACATTTTCTGCAGCAGCTCCTTTCACTAACCTTGTCTTGATAAAGACTTGATTTTACAGAAGAAGGGCTTCAGCTGTCTGGACCATCTTAATTAAAGCTCAAACCACTCAAAGACACACTCAATGGTCCTGAGGTCAGAGCAACCTAAAGCAGTCCGGCGTTCACGCGAGTCAGCGGAGGTCTGCTCTCCATTCCTGCTCCCAGATAAAGCGCTGCTTTACACTGTGGCTTATTTCTGTGTTTTTCTGAATTCTATTCATCTTGTGTCTTATCTCTCGCTCCAGGCCCATGAGAGACGCAAACACTGCCTCCGTGGCCAAAATAGCCTGATAAAGTTGACAGATCAACTCTCCCGATAGTCCATCAATTTTATAAACCAGCCGGATTAATCTGATAATCCTGGTTTGAGAGATTAGCTGGCGTTGAATTTTATACCAGTGTCACTCTGGATTAAAAGGCCATGGCACCTGTGTCAGGTTAGAAGTCTCACAGTCCAATCGAAAAAAGGTGGGAATCCATCTAACATCTAACATCTAACGAAAACAAAGTATAAGCGATATTGTGAGTTAGTACATAATAGTACATAGAATGAGTTAGTACAACCAAGTCTGAGACTGCCTATTCAACTCCTCAATTTAATAATCATTCTTGATATTTTTTTTCATGGTGCTTTCCTACTTTATTTGTATATTTTACTTGGTTCCCTTTCGAGAATGGTCACTTCATGTTGTGTCTAGCTAGACGCTATGAGAAAACTCCTTTTCTCGAGAATATTGAAGCCTTTATTTTAAAACGCAGTGCAGCTGCACACCCTATGGTGAGGCGGCTGGGACGCGCGACCCAATCAGGGTGCTTCGTGCCCAGAGCCCGCCAGAAGGGGCATGGCTTATGACTATATAAGCCTGGCCAGCTCGCCATGGAATCAGATTTAATCTCCTTCAGCGACCTTCACATTGTTGACTTCTTCAGAGATCTCGCCGTCGAAATGCATCTTGCAGCGGAACGATGACCTGCCAGCTAAGCAGAGTCAGAGGACCGGCACCACCTCCCTGAATTCGCCGTTAACCTGCAGCTATCTGGCGAGAGAAGCCGTATCCTTTATTACAACTCTATTCAGCGTGCTCGCCGCCGGGACACCTGCTAAAAAAGCAAATTTTCTGAGAGTGTTGTTTCAGATGCCTCTCACCGACTGTGCCACGTGCGGAGCCCCTCTGCACGACGGAGACAGTCACAGCGAATGCACCCCTCGCCGGCCCAGTCCCCGTGCCTCACACTGTCCCCTCGCGAGACCCCCTCCCCTATGCTGTTCTGGAAGAAGGCGATGACAGCCTTTCGCTCGCTGCGTCTGAGAGCTCTACACCAGACCCTGCCCTTCAGTCTCAAGCCAGTGGTGATGGAGCCAGAGTGAGTGTCGATGCCAAGCTTATCCGCGTCCTCACAAAGGCCATCCGCAGCCTCGGAATCGGGTGGTCGCCGCCTGAGGAGCCCACCGTGAGCCGGCTCGACGGGTGTTTTTGCAAGGGCACCAGCAAGGCCCCCTGCCAGAGACCAGCGCCCTGTTTACCAGAAGTTCACGAGGAGCTCACGAAGTCATGGCGTGCACCGTATTCAGCGCGCATGAAATCTTCTACCTCTGCCACGCTCTCGAGTGAATGCTGTTAAGTGAATGTGAATATCTTCAAGTGAATGCTGTTTTACATTAATATTATGACACAAGTGAAGCACAAAGCTTTGTTTACAAAATAAATAATAGGTTAGCAATTAAATGTTACATCGCAGCCATGGAAACATTGGGATTCATGACGAATAAGAGAGTTGTGCGTGAGCCCATAAACTTAAGCTTTGTCGGCTTTGAATTCTGTTTTGCGATCTGGTCACCCAATTATCAGTGAATTTAACAATATTCCATTAGTTATTCCATATAGAAAGCTTGAATTGTCTACTTTTAAATAAAACAATTCAAAACGAAAAGAAACGACTAGCCTGCTCTGCTTATGTAGGCTAATCCGTATGAAATGTGCATTTCTCTCTTTAGGCGCGTTCACTGCGAAGATGACGAGTCAGCATCGTCAATTTAATCTTTGCAGCCGACACTGACACAGAAAATACCAGTTTATTAATAAACAATGTCTCCTTGCTATATTTGACACATTCATAATCATTACTTTTGCTGGTTCTTTATGACAGCTGTTATGTGCGTTATTGGCAGCGTCACCCTCTGGTTACATGAACACGTCACCACCGCATTAGCACCGAAAACATGGAGATTTTATTTTACAGAATAATTGCACAACCTATTTGATATTCTATAATTAAATAAACAAATCGAATATTCAAAAATCATGACTCATCCCTGCATGGAATCTCGTTTCTTTTTCCAAATCGTCTCACCCATTTCCGAAGGGGATTATAAACGTTTCTTCCTTGGTTCGCATTTAATTAGGCCTATTATATTCGCATTCTTTACCATGGTAAAGTAGAAAAACGCTGTAGGACAGATAGCCTACATTTTTACTTGCACGTCAAATTCTTTTTAACACCTTTTGTGCTTGTTATTATAAAGGCGCGTCAAGTTTATTTGTAAACCGCGTTTCACACGTGCGGGTGATTTTTGGTTTCACTTTCTCTGGCAGCACAAAATCAAACATAGCTTAAATGTCTTGCCGTTGTGGAAGATAAAATTCACTCTTCAGACTATTTACTACAAGTAGAAAACATGAAGATATCAGAAAAGAGATCGATTGTCTCTTTCCTGCTCGTGTCCCACATCCCTCTCAAAGTGCAGAGTGGTAGGCTACATCACGCGTCTTTGTGTGGAAATATAAAACGAAAGTTTTTTTTTTTATATAAATAGATTTAACTTTATTGTATTAAGTTACCATTATTAAATGATATTTATTTCAATGCTTTACAGGCTTTAGTGTGTTGTTTCATTGACAGAATTGCTCAAATAAACACTTTTTTGCTCAAATATTTTTTTTTAATTATTATTTCAAAACAACCCCCCAACCACTGCACCACCGCCAGTAGTTGGTCCATTACCACCGTGGTGGTAAGAAACTGCCACCGTCACAGCCCTAATCCAAAGGCTTTTGGGGACCTGCGCAGCGCTACGGACCAAGCTCTGCGAGCCACCAAGTCAACCGTCCAGGCTATCGGCATGGGGATGGCTAGCCTTATCGTGTTGGAGCGCCATCTTAGGCTGAACCTGACTGAAATCAAGGACGTGGACAGAACGGCCTTCCTGGACGCGCCTATATCCAACACCGGCCTCTTCGGGCCAGCGATCAAAGGCTTATCTGAGCAGTTCACCGAGGCGCAGAAGTCGTCGCAAGCCATGCAACATTTCCTGCCCCAGCGTTCAAGTTCGGCTTCAGGGCGGCCTGAGAGAACGCCACCTCCTCTGCCAGCCAAGCACGCGCCACAGGCCCTTCAGCCCCGCTCAGCGGCTGAAGCACACAAGCACCAGAGACCAGCTAAGCGTTACCCGCACCGGCTCGCCAGGGCCCACGACCCAAGATTGCGTCGGTCCCTGTGCCTCGGGCTCCCTCCTAGTCCAAAGACGGGGGAAAAGAGAGGGTTCAAGTCCCGCTGCGGCTGGACCACCCTCGAAGAGAGCTTCTCACAGTTCCCGCTTCACTTCAGGTGACTGTAGATGCTTTAACAGCAGTAAATGGGCCCATCATCAAGCATGCACCCCTGCAAACAAACGCTGTTTTCACAGCGACTCAAATAAAGTACAAAAAGAGCACTTTTCTGTCTATCCCTCCAATAAAGCCGCCCAGTGGGCCCGCTGTAAAGCACACACCACTTCCGGCGAACGCTTTCGCGCAGTGATTGAGACTTCGGTGAAAAGCACTGAAAAACTTCTATTGAAAGGAGCCGTCGAGACGGTCTCCCCGCCTTTAAGCGAGTCCAGCTTTTACAGCCGCTACTTCCTCGTCCAGAAGAAGGACGGTGGCCTCAGGCCAATTTTAGATCTCAGACACCTGAACAGGGCCCTCATCAAATGGCCATTTAGGATGCTTACAACCAAACAAATACTCACGCAGATTCGCCCAGGGGATTGTTTTTTCTCACTGGACCTGAAAGATGCTTACTTTCATATCCAAATAGCACCCCAGCACAGGCCATTCTTGAGATTCACCTTAGAGGGACAGGCTTATCAGTATACGGTCCTACCATTCGGCCTATCACTAGCACCTCGTGTGTTCACGAAATGCATGGATGCCGCGCTTCTCCCCCAGAGACAATGGGGAATGCGCGTCCTGAACTACTTCGACGATTGGCCAGCTCTAGCGCAATCAGAGGACGAGTTATTAACTCACAGATCATTTCTCCTCAGCCATCTGGAATGCCTGGGGCTCAGGGTCAATTTCACAAAGAGCGCGCTGTCCCCCAGCCAGCACATTACTTTTCTGGGGATAGTTATCGACTTATCCTTGCTATACAACGGCTTGTGGCCTCGTTCAAAGCGGGCTCACACAGACCATTGAGAACCTTTCAGAGGGTCCTGGGCCTTATAGCCTCAGCATCGTCAGTACTCAAACTGGGTCTACTGCACATGCGCCCCTTGCAGCTCTGGCTGAAGCGCCGAGTGCCAGGACGAGCGTGGTGCTCCGGTCACCTGCTTATCGAAGTGGACCACAAATGTGTCAGAGCCCTAGCTCCGTGGAAACACTCCAGCTGGTACTAGTCAGGAGTGGACATGTGTAAGCTGGAGAAACTGAAAGAACTGGTTGAGGAACGACCACTCCTCGAGAAGGCAAAGGACCTTGCTGGAAATTACCATTTGAACTCACCATTTGAGATGCAAAGTCTCACCTCAGAATACATCTCTTCCCCTCTTTCCCCACTCCCCGTCTCTCAAGCTGAGATCACCAAAATTCACCCAAGAATCTTTATGGTTTAATGTGAATAATTATCATACAGTATTAGGTTAGGTTAGGTATACTTTATTGTCCCAATGGGAAATTTGTTTTGGGCTCACGAATACAGCCACTGCATCGCCAAACATATAAAACAAACACATTACATAATAACAGAGAAGAAAGATACACATTTACAATCAAGTAATTGGCCTCACACTACTGTATACACTGGAAAGTAATTGGCTTCACGCCACTCTATACACTGAAAAAGTGATTGGCATCACACCACTCTATACACTGGAAAGTGATTGGCATCACACCACTCTGTACACTGGAAAGTAATTGTCATCACACCACTCTATACACTGGAAAGTAATTGGCATCACACCACTCTATACACTGGAAAGTAATTGGCATCACACCACTCTATACACTGGAAAGTAATTGGCATCTCGCCACTCTCTGTACACTGGAAAGTAATCGGCATCACGCCACTCTATACACTGGAAAGTGATTGGCAACATACCACTCTATACACTGAAAAGTAATTGGCATCACGCCGCTCTGTACACTTGAATGGCAAAAAAAAAAAAAAATTATACTTGATATTATTTAATAACTTAACATCTGAAGGAATGAATGAGTTCTTGACCTGGTTTAGTCTACAGCTAGGCATTCTTATCTTCTCCCCGATGGCAACATTACAAACTCAGAGTACAGGGCATGTGTTGTATCATGCATAATCTTATTTGCCTCCCTCAATATAGATTTTTCATATAGGGTCTGGAGATAAGAGGGTTCTGTTCTGCCCATGATCTTCATGGCCGTTTGAATAAAACGTCCAAGCCTAGATTTCAGATGTACTGTTAAATTACCGTACCAAAGATGTATTCCATAACTGATCACATTCTCCAATACAGCCTGATAAAACAACATCATAATCTTACTACTGACACCATAAAGTCTGAGCCTTCTCAAGAAATACAGTCTTTGTTGTAGCCGAGTGCACAGTATCTATATATGTATCTATATCTATATCTATATATGTATCAGTATCTATATGAACCTGCCATGTAAGAGAACAGTCAACGTAAACACCAAGATATTTATATGAGGACACCTTTGCAATATGAACATCATGAATATGTATAGGGCTATGCTGCCCTACAAAGCAAAAAGGCAGTAACTGCATTTCTGGTCAAAAATGAGTTATTATCATTTTCATGACATTCAAGGCATCCTTTGTTATGTGACAAAACATCTTATCTCAAATGTGTGTCGTTTTGGAGAAAAATGGTAATAGCTTTTGGAGAATCTGTAGTTACTGCCTTTTTCCTTGGTATTGTGCCACGTTTTTGGTAAGTAATACAAAGCAAATTTACAAAGCAAGAATACAGTAACTGCAAAATAGGGGTAAAATATCAAATTAAATATGAGGATTGATATATACAAAGAATAAGCTAATATAAAGTAACAAAACAGCCACATGTCCAATAATCTACCTACAACTACTTAGGCTGGATGACAGAATAACTTTAAAGTCATTTTTCTCAGTTCTGCACTCTGCGTAGTTACTGCCTTTTTGCTTTGTAGGGCAGTATGGTTTCCGATTGACTTTGGATCAAATATCATCTCCTCAGTTTTCTTCACATTTACAATCAGGTGGTTGGCATCACACCACTCTATAAGCTGATTAATCTCAGAGCAGTAAGACGAAATGTCTTGATCTTTATATAATAAGCTCAGAATCGCAGTATCATCACTAAATTTCACAATATAGTTGTTACTATTATTCCTCACACAACTGTTTGTATACAATGTGAAGAGAACTGGGGAGCTCACACACCCTTGCGGGGCTCCTGTACTAATGTCAAGAGAGTCGGAGATCTTCCTATTAACCTTAATCTGTTGGGTTCTATTCGTTAAAAAAGAAAAATACCATTTAATAATAAAAGGATTTACATCCATCTGTTTTAATTTCTCCAATAATAAATACGGTTGCAAAGCATTAAAAGCTGAACTAAAATCAATAAAAAGTAAGCGTGCGTATGCCTTTGAATCGTCCAGATGTTTAGATACTAGATGGGTGATACTTCCTACTGCATCATCCGTACTCCTACCCCGTCTGTATGCAAACTGCCATGGATCTAGTTTTGACATTACTTCACTTTTCATTAAGGACACAATGTACTTCTCGAAACATTTCATTATTATTGATGTCAATGCTGCAGGTCTAAAATCATTATTCTCGGACGGATGTGGCTTTTTTGGAATTGGAATGATCACAGCTTTTTTCCAGAGCTTTTTTTTATTACACGTTTAGTATCATTTGAAATGTCTCAGTGTGACTGGTACAAATGTCTCATTTCCAAATAAGTAAAACAAAAGGTAATAAGGTTTTTAAGAGTTTAGAGATAACTGGCACACAAGGAGGGTTGGTCTCTAGGCAAATGGTCTCCTACACCCAAAAAGTGTCAACTCTGAATGTAAATTCCCATTGTTAGCAGATGTTTCCATGTGAAAGAGGTTCTGTCTATATAATGAAATGCAGCAAAGGGCTCTTGGCCTTTTTGTAACTCAAGTTGGCCCATGATGCTAAGAGTGACCAAAACTCTTAGCATCATGTATTTTAATGTTAGGTTCGCATCTTTTCTCTTTATTCTAGAGCATTCGATGTTATTGTATTGATTATCCCTGAACTGATTATGAAATTGGCATGATACATTTACCTGACCAATAAATTGTTACATTTGATTATTCTAACTGACTTTGACATTATTTTCATTAAAGAGTTAAAAGGAATAGTCAAACATTCGCTCACATTTAATAATGCACAGATATCATTAAAACCTTTTCATTTATGGAGTCAGATGAAATAACGAGAAAATACATATGAGAAAATGTATTGCATTTAATCAAAAATGCCACGAGAAAAGACAGTAACACGTAGAGACCTTCCCCACTGGTCGGATGCCGGACTTTGGGCCGATCGAGTGCGGGCTTACACATGTGAGTAGTCTTAAGGAGGAAGGTGATCTCAACAGATGCCTCCAACCTGGTGTAGCGATTGAGAATGAACCAAACACACATGAATCTTCCAGGTGATTTGTTCAAACGTGACTCCACACAGAACTCAACATTCCAGACCCCAAATCACCCATCCTGGCTCCAGCCAGGCTACAAAAAGACCTTTTTATGGCCAAACTAAAGGAAGAACTTGTGTGAGATGGTTTGGAAAAGAATGATTGGTTCAGAGATGGCACAACTCAGTGCCTGATCAAGATAACAGCAGAAGTTGCTGGACCCCACAACATTCCAGACCCCCTCCTTAAGGACCTCTGAATGACCAAACCAGAGTTCTCTTCTCTTCAAACCAGAGAACTGAGATTTTACCTATAACAATACATAAAATCATCCCAGAACAATTCTCGATGGACTTATAATCAAACATCATGCAACTACATGATTCTATTTTGTGTCTACAATATATGTATGTGTCTAATATGCTTAGATCCCATATAATTCATGTAATTGTTATAACTATTAGATGTTTGAATGAAAGTGTGTTGTGTTTCATATCAGTATGATCGTATGCTCTTGATTCAAAAGATGGCTTGATTGAAATCTGTGTGAAATGTTTCGTATTCTTATAATAGGAAAGATGTCTAAACTGTGGCCTCTGCACTCTCTGCTATAGCTTGGAGAGTAAGGAGATCCCAGATAACGCATGATTTACGATGAGACAAATAAAGCCAGTGTCTAATTGGTCCGATCTCTTCAGGAGGTTGGACAAACTTTTGAGTTTAAAATCTTAGACCTGAAACAAAGTTTTGGTCTCTCTCAAGAAAAAGCAACAATGTTTTAGTGCAGAACAAAAATGCAGCGGGAGATGAAGAGATAAACCAGACCATTAACCATGTAGATGCGCAGAGACAAAAGAACCCAAATCAAGATCAGAAGAACGGGTTCAACAACTTCATTCAAGCCATCTAACTACTCTCGTCTCAATTTTCTTTCTTTTCTAAGTTTTCCTTTCTTTTCCGTTGTGAGTCTCGGTTCTAAGTTAAGTTTTGCGGCAAGATTTCGGTCCACGTTTCTTCTGCAAAGCCAGCTTCAACAAAGACTTTCATTCATCCGCCAACACACCCCGTGATTGGCCGCCCCAGACATCAGGCACGAGGAGACCAGCCAACGAACGAACTCGGGAAACCCCTTTTACGCCGACCAAAAAGGGAACCCCAAAAGGGAACGCATACGCAAGTAGCCCTCAGACTCTTAAGCTGAACTGGTGTATTGATATAAATGTAATAACCTGTCTAAGAAACGATAGAAGAGTTAATTAATGATTGATGGTTTGTTCCAGGTCATGTCTTATAAGTGCATATAGAAACTTGGGATTTCATCATCTCACTCTTAAAACTCATTCTTTCCTCACTCTCTTTCTTGCTGCAACTCGTATGAATGTGTGTGTGCGCGTGTGTTTGTGTTAGACATTAGTTTTATGTGTTAGAATAATCAATAAAGTCTTGTTTGTAATTTTAAAGAGAAGTGTTACTTGTGTTATGTGCTTACAAATTTAATGTCTTAAACTGCTGATCTAAGTTACCTTGCTAACTATAGTGTTTCACTATAGTTTGGATATTTATATATTGCAGAGGTGATAGTTACAGCCAGTTCAAATGAACCGCGAACGAGTCATTTGCTCTGTTGTAATAAGTGATTCTTTCGAGCTAATTCCTTTGAGCTAAATTGATCTGTCTGAATTACTAAATTATCTTACACTGGGTTGGGGTGCTCTGTTCGAGAACAGGCTAGTCGCCGGCCTCTGGTCGAGCCCAGAGAAGTGCCTACATATCAACTGGCTCAAAATGAGAGCAGTCTATTTGGCTCTGAGGTACATCCTCCCAGAACTGAGGGGACACCACATCCTGGTCCGCACGGACAACATGTCGGTGGTGTCCTACATAAACCGCCAGAGCGGCCTCAGATCGGCCAACCTGGGCAAAATGGCCAGACTCCTCCTCTTTTGGGCTCATGCCAACCTGCGCTCGCTGAGAGCGATGCATGTGCCTGGCATCCTGAACCAGGGTGCGGATATGTTACCCAGAGACAACGTTGACCCAGGGGAATGGTCTCTCCACCCACAGGCGGTTCATATGATCTGGAGCACCTTCGGCAAGGCAGAGGTTGACCGAATGGGTCAATCTGGCATCCCCGCCCGGATCTACATGTATGGCCCCTCAATGGGTACCCGTGGACCTCCCAGAGGGAGTCCAGAACACCATAAAGGAGGCTAGAGCTCCGTCTACGAGACGCCTCTATGCCCTTAAGTGGGCAGTATTCGTGAACTGGTGTGCTACACGGAGTGTAGAACCAGCTACATGTGAGGTACATCTAGTCCTCTCTTTTCTATAGGAGCTGCTGGACGCGGGCAGGACCCCCTCCACGCTCAAAGTGTATGTAGCAGCCATAGCAGCTTTTCACGCTCCCGTGGCTGGCCAATCCTTGGGGAGAAGCGATCTCATCATTCGCTTCCTTAAGGGGGCCAGAAGGCTTAACCCACCTCGGCCTGCCTCTGTCCCCTTCTGGGATCTATCCACGGTCCTTAGGGCTCTGAAGGGGCCCCCGTTTGAGCCACTTCAGTCAGCAGACCTAAGGCTGCTCTAGCTAAAAACAGCCCTCCTGCTAGCACTGGCATCAGTCAAAAGAGTAGGCAATTATAACCTCTAATTATCTCCTCTAACGCGTCATGCATGGAGTTTGGGCCCCACGACTGCAAAGTCGTGCTCAGGCCAAGGCATGGCCATGCACCTAAAGTGCTCTCAACCCTGTTCAGAGCCCAGGTCATTTCCCTATCTGCTCTTCCCTCGTCGGGAGAGGATGACGATTCAAGACTGCTCTCCTCAGTCAGGGCTCTCAGAGTCTATTTGGAGCTCTCCATCCCGTTCAGACAGTCGGAGCAGCTCTTTACATGCTTTGGTGGCCGTACCAAGGGTCTGCCAGTCACGAAGCAGAGGCTATCGAGATGGATAGTAGACGCTATCTCTCTAGCTTACACCTCTATGGGCCCTCAGTGCCCCATAGGCGTGAGAGCCCATTCAACCAGGGACATGGCCTCTTCATGGGCCTGGTCTAGTGGTGTGCCAATGGATGACATTTGTGCGATGGCAGGCTGGTCCTCACCATCCAGTTTTGTTAGATTCTATAACCTCCACGTCCCTGCTTTGCAAGCACGGATACTCTCTGTTTAGAGTTTTCGGCCTGAGGGCCCAAAAGCTCTGGAAGCATTTCCCTATGATGGGTTTTTCTCTGGTCCAGGGGAGTTCATTGCTTCTATCCTATGCTATTGGCCTTGCACATGTGCTCAGGGTAATAATGTAGGGTGAAGAGAAAGTGATAGCACAGCGTTTTACAATGGGTTCCCATAGTGTCTAGCTAGACGCAACACGAAGTGACCGTTCTCGAAAGGGAAAGTATTCGGTTACTAACGTAACCTCGGTTCCCTGAAAGTAAGGGAACGAGTGTTGCGTACCCTGCCGTGCTACCACACTTTTGTCGGGTGCTATCGCTTCAGTCGTTTTAACCTGATTCCATGGCGAGCTGGCCAGGCTTATATAGTCATAAGCCACGCCCCTTCTGGAGGGCTCTGATGTGCTCTGGGCGCGAAGCGCATCCCAGCCGCCTCGCATTGGGTCTGCAGTTGCTGCAGCACAGCCAATGGGCAAGCTAGACGCTCTGCTCTATGCTCGCTGTGCAGCTGCACTGCATTTTAAAATAAAGGGTTCAATATTCTCGAGAAAAGGAGTTTTCCCATAGTGTCTAGTTAGACCCAACACTCGTTCCCTTACTCTCAGGGAATCTAAGTTACGTTAGTAACTGAATACGTTTATTTGGTTTTAGTTTATTTGGTTTTATTCATTTATTTATTATATTTTTCATTTGTTCTTCTTTGCCCACAGCTAAACTGCAGCTGCTTTGGCAATATAAACTGAGTTATTTGTCATGCTAATAAAGCATGTTTAAATGGAGAAATAATCTGCTATTAGACCTGACAAAACTAGAGTTCCACAGAGTTTTAAAATTGCCACGTTGCTGAACAATTGCTGTAGACAGCCATAATTATACTCATAAAACAACACAATTTTTTTTAATTGTATTCTTGTTTATCGGCCTCCCGGGATTTTGGGTCCTTTTCTGAGCGATTTTACTGACTTTTTATCCTCTATTATTAAGTTGAATAGAGTTATTATTGTCGGTGATTTTAATATTCATGTGGATAATGCTGCATGTAATATTGTTTTAAATTTTTTAAATTTAATGGATACTTTTAATTTTGTTCAACATGTCTCTGGTCCTACACATGATAAAGGACACTTGCTTGATTTAGTGTTTTCTCATGGTTTAAATATTGACGATGTGTGTACAGAAGATGTCTTTGTTAGTGACCATAAATGTGTTTTATTTAATCTTGCGTGTAACGAAAATCCACCGCCGGCTAAGCGAGTGTCTTGTTCTCGCATGATTACCCAAGTTGCTGTTGAGAATTTCTCGACTGCTTTTGACTCCAACTCGGTTATTTTTTCAAATGACATTGACAGTTCTGTACAGTCGTTTAATGATCACTGCACTGTTCTATTGGATAAAGTGGCTCCATTTAGGAAACGGAATATTTCCGTGGTTAAGACTTCTCCATGGATAACTGATGCCATTCGCAGTCTCAGACGTGTGTGTCGGAAGACTGAACGCTTGTGGAAATCTACGCGGCTCCAGGTTCATCGTCTGTATTTTAAAGAGTTACTGTCTGATTTACATGAGATGATTAAGGTGGCCAGAGCGCTGTATTTTAAAAATTTGATTTCAACTTGTAAAAGGAAGCCTAAGATTTTGTTTGACACTATTAAGAGCCTTGTGTCGCCTGTTACATCATCTGTACCTGCTTTTTCTAATGATGATTGTAATAATTTTTTATCTCATTTTGTGGGTAAGGTTATGGCTGTCAGGGCTAGTATTTTACCATTAGTTATTTCCCCTGTAATTATTACAGAGCGGCCCGCAATTTTAAGCTCTTTTCAGTCAATTTCCTTTAATGATCTTATTAAGATAGTTTGTACGATGAAACCTTCTCAGAGTCCGGTGGATGTTTTGCCTGCTTCTGTGGTCAGAGAAACTATTACATCCATTGGTCCATGTTTAGTCTCAATTATTAACCTTTCTCTAAAGCTGGGCCAGGTCCCGAGGTGTTTTAAACACGCCGTTGTTCAACCTCTCTTGAAAAAGAGTAATCTTGATGTTACTTCGCTAAACAACTATAGGCCTATTTCTAAATTGCCCTTCATTTCTAAAATTCTGGAGAAGGTTGTAGCAATACAGTTGAATGATATTCTGGAGACTCATAATATTCATGACAAATTTCAATCAGTTTTTCGTAAAAATCATTCTTCTGAAACTGCTTTACTTAGGGTATCAAATGATATTTTGATGGCCACAGATGCGGGGGAATGTTCCGTGTTGGTTATGTTAGATCTTAGCGCAGCGTTCGACACTGTGGATCACTGCACTCTGATTAATAGATTACGCTGTTTAGTAGGTATTTCTGGTTCGGCTCTGGACTGGTTTTCATCTTATTTGTCCGACAGGACTTTTTCGGTATCTGTTGGATCCTTTATGTCTGATTCTGCATTTTTGTCCTGTGGGGTGCCACAAGGTTCTGTGCTGGGCCCTTTGTTGTTTAATTTGTATATGCTTCCTCTTGGACAGATCATTAATAGTTTTAAAACAATATCTTATCATTTATATGCAGATGACATTCAGTTACTTTTTTCGTTCAAACCTGATAGTCTAGATAAACTGTCAGTTATACAGGACTGGCAACGGTTAACAGGATAAAACTGAATTGATGATCTTTGCTCCTGACAATATTATACCTAAGATTAAGCAGGTTTTGGGGGTTTCATCCACCTCAGATTGTAGTGAAATGAGAAATTTGGGTGTCTGCCTGGATAGAGCCATATGTTTTAACAGTCATATAAAGTCTGTAGTTCGCTCATGTTTTTACCATCTTAGGAACATTGCTCAGATTAGATCGGTAGTCTCAAGAAAAGAGTTGGAGATGCTTGTTCATGCCTTCATCTCGTCAAGATTGGACTACTGTAATGTTCTGTACACTTGTTTGAATAAGTCTTCTATGCAGCGACTACAAGTTGTACAAAATGCTGCAGCAAGGCTTTTGACTGGTACCAGTAAGTGGTCTCATATAAGACCAGTTCTCAAGGACCTTCATTGGCTTCCAGTTGAATTCAGAGTGCAGTTTAAAATTTTAGTTATCACTTATAGAGCCCTGCACGGCCAGGCACCTCTCTATATTCAAGATCTTTTACACAAACATTCACCGGGTCGCCTCTTACGGTCTTCTGGTATGGACCTTCTAATTGTCCCTAGAACTCGTCTAAATACTAAAGGGGACTGTGCCTTTTGTACTGTGGCACCAAGGCTTTGGAACTCACTTCCATTAGCACTGAGAACTATGGATTCTGTCAGTTCTTTTAAAAAACATCTGAAGACGCATCTTTTTGGGCTTGCTTTTATTTGACAGCATTGGTTACTTGTGTTTTTGTGTTTTGTGTGTTGTTTTGGTAGATCTATTGTTTGCATGCCTGATCTTTTTAATTAACAGTTTGTAAAGCACTTTGTGACCTTTTGTCTGTGAAAGGTGCTATATAAATAAATTTTACTTACTTACTTACTTACAATGGGATCGTATTTAAGAATATTTTAATAAGCAGCACTTCTAAATAAAACTGGACCACTGTTTTGTCCTATGAAACAGAACCAGCCCACACAACATGCAAGACACACGGATGATTCACAATGCAGTTTATGTTGAAAAGCCCCTGTTTGATTTTTAACATGTGTTTGTGAGGCCATCCAAACTAATAAAATATCATTAGTTTAGACACAGCAGAAATACATATCAACGCTGTCAGGCAGGAATCTTGTATCTCTTGTCATTTTTATTTTATTTTCCATAAATCAATACTATTGGTCACACTTTGGGCCCTATCTTACACCCGGCGCAATGCAGCGGCAAGCGTGACACAAGTGTTTTTTGCTAGTTTCAGTACGACGCAGTTATCAATTTCACGTCCTGCGCCATGTTTAAATAGCAAGTGCATTTGCGCCCATTTGTGTGCCCATGGGCGTGCTGGTCTGAAAATGAGGTGTGTTCTGGCGCGTTGTTGGCGCGTTGCTATTTTGAGGCAACAGAAATAGACTGCGCCATATTATTATTAATATATATTTTTTTATTTTATTTAATGAGCGCGTTAGTAATGTGCGCCTATAGGCGGGTCCACAATGCGCGTACACTCTTCTTATTAAAGCGGTCATATAATGGTACATGCACTTTTACAAGTTGATTGTACTGAAATGTGTGTTGGCAGTGCCTGTACACAACCATCATAAAATGATAAAAATCCATCCAGTGATTTTTTTTTAATCGTCTTATATATTTTCCCCTCTCTCAAATCAAGCCGCACACGGTCGGACGCCCCTCCCACGATTGTTGATTGACAGCAGCGTTTCAACACAGACCCGCCCTCGCTCGTGAGCGAGCTGTCAATCATCATAGTCCGCGCGTCATTGTTGATAAGCTGGAGCACTGTCTATGAGCAGAATGGCATCTAAGCAATTGTGGTGTTCTGTTCTACAATCTCTAGTTCTCTTACAAGAGGTTCTCTCGTATTGCATAAGTTGCTTACGCATCGGGAAAGTCTTCTTTCTTCGAGATCTGAAGCCAAAAATTATCCTTAATTTTGTATTCATTGTCAACGCAGTGCGGCAGCCGGCAGACCTAGGCAGGCTGTATAAGCGTGCTCATTGGCTTCCCGGCGGCAACTGCGTAAGCCTATCAGTGAGCACTCTGAAACGTGGACTCCAATGAGGCAAGGCAAGGCAAGGCAAGGCAAGTTTATTTATATAGCACATTTCATACACAATGGCAATTCAAAGTGCTTTACATAAAAGAAATTAAAATAGTAACAAGAAATAAGAATAATTAAAACAGTTAAGAAGAATAAAAAATAAAATACAGTACAGTACAAACAGTCGGACGAACATTGGCACAGTGCTCATTCATTAAATGCATAGCTAAACAGATGTGTTTTGAGTCTGGATTTGAAAGTGACTACTGTAGGAGCACGTCTGATCTCCTCTGGAAGCTGGTTCCAGCTGCGGCTGGCATAATAGCTAAAAGCAGATTCACCATGCTTAGAGTGAACCCTTGGTATTTCTAGCTGATATGATCCTAATGATCTGAGTGGTCTGTTGGGTTTATATTTAGTGAGCATATCTGCAATATATTGAGGTCCTAGGCCATTGAATGATTTATATACCAGTAATAATACTTTAAAATCAATCCTAAATTTAACTGGGAGCCAGTGTAAAGACCTGAGGACTGGTGTGATATGTTCATATTTTCTGGTTCTGCTCAGAATCCTGGCAGCAGCGTTCTGTATGAGCTGCAACTGTCTTATGGTCTTTTTGGGAAGGCCAGTGAGGAGTCCATTACAATAATCCACCCTGCTGGTGATGAAAGCATGCACAAGTTTCTCTAAGTCTTGTCTGGAAACAAAGCATCTAATTCTTGCAATATTTTTCAGATGATAGTATGCTGATTTAGTTATTGCTTTGACATGACTACTGAAACTAAGGTCTGACTCTAGTGTCACACCAAGATTCCTGACTTCATGTTTCGTTGTTTGACCCCTAGAGTGAAGGTATGCGTTCACCTTGAGAACTTCATCTTTGTTTCCAAACGCAATGACTTCAGTTTTGTCTTTGTTTAACTGAAGAAAGTTTTGACACATCCAACTGTTGACTTCATCGATGCATTGGCACAGGGAGTCAATGGGGCTGTAATCGTTAGGCGATAGGGCTAAGTAGAGCTGTGTGTCGTCTGCATAGCTGTGGTAAGCAATTTGGTTCTTTCTCATTATTTGGCTCATTGGGAGCATATACAGGTTGAACAGGAGTGGCGCAAGGATTGAGCCTTGAGGGACTCCGCATGTCATGGATGTCCACTCAGACTTATGATCTCCTATACTCACATAATAACCTCTCCCATCTAAGTATGACCTGAACCATTTTAGGACTATCCCAGAAAGCCCCACCCAGTTTTCCAGCCTGTCGAGAAGTATGTTATGATCGACAGTGTCAAATGCAGCACTGAGGTCGAGTAGTACCAGCACTGATAATTTGCCTGAATCAGTATTTAAGCGAATATCGTTTATTATCTTTATGAGCGCTGTCTCTGTGCTGTGGTGCGGTCGGAAACCAGATTGAAAATTGTCAAAGTATCCATTCGAGCATAAGAATTTGTTCAGCTGATTGAAGACAACTTTTTCAATGATCTTGCCTATGAAAGGAAGATTTGAGATCGGTCTATAGTAGTTTAGAAAACTCCCAGAGAGAAGTGAAGCATTTACCACTTCTAGAAGATCTGCTTCTAAACTGTTTAACACACTTTTGAAAAATGATGTGGGAAGTGTATCAAGAGCGCAGGTTGATGTTTTAAGGTGCTGTACGGTTTCTTCCAAAATTTTACCATCAATTTCTTTGAAATCAGACATAGTAACTACTTTCTCAGGTGGTTTGATCTGTCTGACCCCAGGGCAATTCAAGGATGTGCTGATCACCTTTCTGATATGATTGATTTTCTCAGAGAAGAAAGAAGCAAACTCACTGCACTTGCTGTCTGAGAGCATTTCACTGGCAATCTGGCTTGGGGGGTTTGTCAGTCTCTCTACAGTAGCAAAAAAGAGTGCGTGTGTTGTTTAAATTACTGTTTATAATATTTGAGAAGAAAGTCTGTCTAGCTTTGCCTAGTTCCATATTGAAAGCATGGATGCTGTCTTTGTAGATGTTATAATGGACTACAAGTTTAGTCTTCCGCCACATGCGCTCTGCTTTTCTGCATTGTCTTTTCATATTTTGCACTGCTGTTGAGTTTCTCCAAGGTGCTTTTTTTCGCTTTTTTTCGCTTCGCGCCCTCCACACCCTTCTAACCGTCAGAATGGGTGTGGCCAGCGTGTATATAACCAGTGCTCACAGGCTAAATATCTGATTTTCTTGTCTTCAGCGAAGCTCTTCGCATCGCTGGATCTTGAGAGCCGCCGCCGTTGAAACCAGCGACCAGCAAGCCGAGGACAGCGCCTGAAGAAGCCGGCCACCTTCGCCGCCTTCAGCATTCCGTGCCTGCTACGCTATCCGGCGTCATATCCTTTACTGCTGTGTGTTCGCCTACTGCGACACACGTTTTCTCTCTCTCTAAAAGAGCACGGGGCGTTTTTCTAAAAATGCCCCGTTTTTCCTGCGGCTCGTGCCGCGCCCCGCTCAGCAACGGAGACCGCCACCTCATCTGCGCTCTCGGCCTGGGCCGCGAGCACGCCGCCACCGCACTCTCCACGGGCGGCTGCCCTGAGTGCGAGGAACTTTCAATGTCGACCCTGCGGGCTCGACTTGAAGTTTTTGACCAAGATGTCGCTCCGCCTGTCCCTGCTGGGCCGCGCAAGAAGAAGCGCCGCTCACAGCGACCACCGGAGACCGACGAGGCGCGTAGAAACTCGCTGGATCCTCTCCCTCGAGCTTCTCTCTTGCCTTCCCCGCCCCCCCTCCCGGCCGCGCAGCCGCCGGCTCCCGCCCGCGCCGCCGCCGTTTCAGGGGATGAGGCGGACGAGTTTGATGAACGCGCCGCGGACAGCTGTTCCATCCTAGCCTCTGACAGCGAGGACTGGTCTACTGCCTCCTCTTCAGTCCAGGATTCAGGCCGTACTCGAGCGGGCGAGGACGCGGAACTGTTACGCCTCCTCACGCGAGCTGTTGAACAGCTGGGCCTTGATTGGTCTCCTCCTGAGGAGCCAGCACCGAACAGACTCGACGGCTGCTTCCTTCATCATCGCCGCCGACAGCCAGCGTCCAGAACCGCACCCTTCCAGCCTGAGCTTCACAGAGAGCTCTCTAAATCGTGGAATGCTCCATTCTCCGCGAGAGTTTCTTCACACGCCTCATCGACGCTCTCACAGGTTGACGGCGCCGCTGAGAAGGGGTATAATGCCATTCCCCCCGTGGAAGAGGCGGTCGCAGCGCACCTTTGCCCGCCCTCTGGTTGGCGCTCAAAGGCTGCCCTCCCGTCTAAGGCTTGCAGGACCACATCAGCCCTCGTCGGCCGCGCTTTCGCCGCCGCTGGACAGGCTGCATCTGCACTCCACTCTATGGCCGGACTGCAGATTCTCCAAGCTAACCTCCTCCGTGATCTGGACGAGAAGGGTTCGGAGTCTGCTTCCATCACGGATTTGAGGAGCGCGACGGACCTCTCCCTTCGCGCCACGAAATCCGCTGCCCAGGCCATTGGACGGTGCATGGCCTCTCTGACTGTCACAGAGAGGCATCTCTGGCTCACGCTCGCGGATATGAGGGAGTCTGAGCGCGCGGCGTTCCTTAACGCCCCCCTCTCCCCCACTGGCCTGTTCGGCCCAGCGGTAAACGGGATCGTGGACCGCTTTTCGGAGGTTCAGAAGACCACACAGGCAATGAATTTGTTTCTGCCTCGGCGCTCCAGGCCTGCTGCACGCCGTCCTCGTGACCAGCCTGCGCAAAGCTCTGCCCAGCGCCCAGCTCGACCTCCATCCTCGCAGCGACGACAGGGCGGCCGCCCTCGCTCTCGCTCGACCAGCCGCATCAGGCCGCCTCCTCCCCGGGGACCCCGGCAGGGGATCGCGGTGAAGCCTGAGCCTGCAAAAAACTCCTAGCCCGAGGAAAGAAGCGACGATCGTGTCCCGCCGCGGCCGGACCATCGTCAAAGCTTCACGCTCTGTCAGTCCACGTTGCCACGGTTACTGCAGACACTCATCTCGCAGCCAACGAGCCGGTGAATTCACCCTCTCGCCTGCACACAACCGCCGTTTTCACGGCGACCCAGAGAAATTATGCCTGGTCGCGCGACTCGCGCTGTCTGTGTTTCAAATGCAGTAAATGTGCCCACTTATCTGTGTTCACCTCTGCACACAAGCACCATAAACCCCGTGTTTCTCGCAGAAGCCGCTCGAGCGTTAAGAGTAGGTCACGTGTCCACCCCGCTGTGCCCACACCTACTCACTGCCCGCTCTGTTACACAACCCCTCACGACCGGTCATGTTATAAATACAGATGCTGTGCCCGCTCCCACGCGCTCACACATCCTCTCGAATACTTCGCCCCCGACGCCGCTTTCAAGCGTCGTGCCTCACACTGTATGTTCCCCGTCCAAAGCCAACGGGACGCTGTGTGTAAAACGGCCAGTAATCGCTGCTTGCGACCCGCCGTATCTAAGCACCGAGAGCGCGCGCCGCCGCGCCCGCCCCTCCGTTTC
This sequence comes from Squalius cephalus, assembly GCF_949319135.1. Lineage (NCBI taxonomy): Eukaryota > Metazoa > Chordata > Actinopteri > Cypriniformes > Leuciscidae > Squalius > Squalius cephalus. Next base: position 45,910,690 of record NC_137124.1, on the reverse strand, counting down.
GAGCTCTCAAGCCCGCGATCAGCAGCGATCAGAGCCCGGAGGCCATTCTGCCCCTGGCTGTACACGCGAAAGCGTGGGAAGCTATTCCAGGCGCGTCAGAATGGGTGCTGAGCACAGTAAAACAGGGCTATACTCTGCAGTTCGCTCGCCGCCCTCCGCGCTTTCAAGCGCGTATCGAGACCAGAGTGAATGAGGAAGTAGCACATCTACTTCGAGCAGAAATAGCTACACTTCTGTGCAAAAGGGCTATAGAACTGGTTTCCCCTTCTATGAGCGAGTCAGGCTTTTACAGCCGTTATTTCCTCGTTCCCAAGAAGGACGGAGCTGTCAGACCAATTTTGGATCTGAGACGTTTGAACAAGGCTCTTATGAGAAGACCGTTCAAAATGCTCACAACCAGACAAATTCTCGCGCAGATTCGCCCGAGGGACTGGTTTATATCTCTCGATCTAAAAGACGCGTCACAGGCCATTCTTGAGATTCGCCTTCGACGGTCAGGTATATCAGTACACCGTCCTGCCGTTCGGCCTGTCATTGGCACCCCGTACATTTACGAAGTGCATGGACACGGCTCTCGCTCCCCTGAGGGGTCGGGGAATGCGAATTCTGAACTACTTGGACGATTGGCTGATTCTAGCACAGTCAGAGGCCGAACTCATCGCCCACAGAACAGTGCTTCTAAGCCACTTGGACAGTCTGGGGCTTACGGTCAACTGGACCAAGAGCTCGCTAGTGCCCAGTCAATCAACCTCTTTTCTGGGTTTGGATCTGGACACTGTGGCAATGACGGCCCCAATGAGGGCAAACCGGTTTTTGGCCTGTGGTCAGACCAGGAAAAATGCCTCCACATAAACTGTTTGGAGATGATAGCGGTCGAGAACGCGCTCAAGCGCTTCCTCCCATTCATACAGGATCACCATGTGCTAGTCCGCTCGGACAACATGTCCGTGGTATCCTATGTGAACCGACAGGGCGGTGTCAGATCCAGGAATCTGTGCAAGCTGACAGAACGCCTTCTCGTGTGGGCTTACAGCTCGTTGCGCTCGCTGAGAGCCGCGCACGTGCCGGGCCACCTGAATGTCGGTCCAGACAGGCTGTCCAGGGACAACATTCCCCCGGGAGAATGGTCCCTGCACCCCCAGACAGTCCAGTTTCTCTGGCGCCTATTCGGCAGAGCGGAGATCGACCTCTTTGCGTCGAAAGACAACGCTCACTGCCCGAAATTTTTCTCGAAAAGCGAGGACGCGCTGTCCCAGACATGGCCCAGCCTCCCGCTGTATGCTTTTCCTCCGATCTCCCTGTTGCCACAGGTCATTTCGAGGATCAGAGAAACGCACCACTCAGTGCTTCTTATAGCCCCGCGCTGGGAGAACCAAACTTGGTACCCAGAGCTAGTGAGGCTGTCGCACTCATCCCCATGGCCGATCCCGGTGAGAAAGGATCTCCTCTCCCAAGCCGGTGGATCGATCTGGCATCCCCATCCAGAGCGTTGGTCTCTGCATGCATGGGTGATCAACGGATACCCGTTGACCTGCCAGAAGGGGTCGTGAACACGATCACACAGTCTAGAGCCCCCTCTACGAGACGGCTCTACGCGTCTAAATGGTCGGTGTTTTCTAAATGGTGCGCTACTAAGAGCTTGGATCCACGCGCATGCGGGGTCCCGCGGGTGCTCTCCTTCCTACAAGAGCTGTTGGAAAAGGGCAGGTCCCCTTCCACGCTCAAAGTGTATGTGGCGGCTATTGCAGCGTTCGCTGAGACGACGCGCGGCCAGGCAATAGGAAGGAACGAGCTCATTATCCGCTTCCTCAGAGGAGCTAGACGGATGAATCCCCCGCGGCCCCCCTCGGTTCCTATTTGGGATCTGTCCTTGGTCCTGGAGGCCCTGAAGGCTTTTCCCTTTGAACCGCTCAAATCCGTGGATTTAAAGTACCTGTCGCTTAAAACCGTTTTTCTGATAGCTCTGTCTTCAGTTAAACGTGTGGGGGATTTGCACGCGCTATATGTTAGCCCTGCATGTCTTGAGTTCGGACCGAACGACTCGAAAGTCATTCTCAGACCGAGACACGGTTACATCCCCAAAGCGATTGGAGCCCCTTTTAGGGCACAAGTCATTTCCCTTTCGGCTCTGCCAGCATCCGATAATGGGGACAGTGATAACCTCCTATGCCCTGTCCGGGCGCTGAGAGTTTACATCACGCGCTCCGCCGCTTTCAGGCGTTCAAAGCAGCTCTTTGTTTCCTTCGGCGGACGCACCAAGGGTCTCGCCGCCTCGAAACAGAGCCTGTCCAGGTGGATAGTGGACACGATTGCAGCAGCTTATGCCTCCAAACACCTGCAGTGCCCTCTGGGTATCAGAGCCCACTCTACTAGAGGCATGGCCTCTTCGTGGGCCTGGTCCAGCGGAATTTCTATCCACGGTATTTGTATGGCGGCGGGCTGGGCCTCCCCATCGACATTGGTGAGGTTTTATAACCTGGAAGTTCCCGCCTTACAGGCAAAATTACTGTCCGTATAAGTGACATATATGCTCTGCCCAGTCTCTCATGTGCAGACTACGTTCACATGCTGGCGATATTTCTGGTATGATACTTAGGGTGAAGTGTTTTATACTCAGACCAGCTGGACCGCTCTGTTTCTCATTCCCCTTTACGCGCTGTTTACCGGAGCTGGCCCGCGCTGCTGGCCGCCCGTATTCCACTCTGTGGCGCGGGGGTCTATTCTCTTCATGAAAGACCGACTATGTCGCTCTTTTCTTACCCTAATAAGTGCTTATGTACTGTGTGGGCTCGCTCTGCCGGCCCTACTGTTTTGCACTGTTATATGCTTATAGACCGGCCGCGCCGCTCTATTTTATATACTGAGTGAAGTGCTTTGTACTGTGTTGGCCCGTCTCTCCGACCGGCCACCTATTCCAGCAGAATGTTTTCCCCGGTCTCCCTGGGATTCATGGGCTGGATGCTCGGCGCACACGGCGTTGACAAAGGGTTCCCGATGCGTAAGCAACTTACGCAATATGAGAGAACCTCTCGTAAGAGAACGTACTCGGTTACCTAATGTAACCTCGGTTCTCTCTAGAAGAGGGAACGAGTATTGCGTAACCTGCCGTGTCGCGCCACGAGCTTTTGCGCTTCAGACTGCGAAAACCAGATATTTAGCCTGTGAGCACTGGTTATATACATGCTGGCCACACCCATTCTGACGGTTAGAGGCCTCATTGGAGGCCACGTTTCAGAGTGCTCACTGATAGGCTTAAGCAGTTGCCGCCGGGCAGCCAATGAGCACGCTTATACAGCCTGCCTAGGTCTGCCGGCTGCCGCACTGCGTTGACAATGAATACAAAATTAAGGATAATTTTTGGCTTCAGATCTCGAAGAAAGAAGACTTTCCCGATGCGTAATCAACTTACGCAATACTCGTTCCCTCTTCTAGAGAGAACCGAGGTTACATTAGGTAACCGAGTACGTTTTCATATTTGGTGGCTGTTTTTTTTTAAATAAATTACAGAGGAGCAGTAATTTATCAATTTGCAACAAGAATATTTCATATTCATTAAGCGTGTTTAGTATTTTGAAATAGAAATAAACATGAAAAATCATGAAAGATTGGTAGAAACCTCAGTTTGTTTTCATGCCAAGAGTTCAAAAGATAACACCAATTAAATTTTATGAGAAAAAAAGGTCTGAAAATGTTTTGAATATATAGAAAAATATTATGGATTCTAGATTTGTGATGTGGCAGCGAGCTATAATGCACATATGTGCTGTTCGTATGTGTTTATTAGAAGTTGAAATCAAATCAAATACTGCCAAACCACCCATACTATTTCTGAATAGGATGTATACTACATAAATTGTATGAAATTATGGAAATACATGGTTCAGATCATTCAAAACATACAGTATATGAAAATGGAGGCGCCCTTATATGGTCAATAAGGAAGCTTGGCTGTCCATCTAGTGAAAAAGTTTGATACTGCGCCCAAATAAAATCTTACTGAAAGCTCATTTTTTGAGATATCAACCTAAAATTTGGAACACAACTTGTTTAGATTTTTGGTTTTAATTTTCTTGTTTTGGAGTAAAATATATTTTGTAATATATATATATTTTAGATAAAACATTGTACATTGCACATTTTCATAAATTCAAACTTATGTAACTTTTTTTCTGTTTCACTTTCATAATTTATTTCACTTCTACAATAATCTGGCAAATGTCTTTTTTAAAACAAGATCAACCATATGCCTATATTCTAAAGCATTCTTGAATTACAACCATTTAAGTTTGGATAGTGATTTTCATGTCTATGCAAAAAAAAAAAAGGGGGGGGGGGGGGGGGGGGTGACAGTTAAATCCCAAAACACATCCATTACTCATTATGAGAATAGGGACAACCCTTTTAGACCAAACCTTTTAGACCCGTCATTAAACTAGCAAAAGTGGATTCGGACACGCTCTAAGTGAACTTGCACCGTGCGCTTTAGACCATGCGCTGAGATCGTTAAAATGGGGCCCTTTATCTTTCTGTGGGTTTTGCAAATATTTAACCAATACAAATCATTAAAAAGAGACTGGGCCCTCATTAAATTATGGAATAATAAAAATAAAATAAAATAAAATAAAATAGGCCTATTTGTGGAATAAATATGTAATATTTGAGTTACATAAAAGCTTTTTATTTGTTTTCTTCCTAATTGTCCTTGAAATAGTGGTCAAGACCTAGACTTAGTGGCCCATCTAAGATTATCTCGTCCCGGGTCCAGGCAAGACTGTCAGCTGGCCTGTCTGTGAATTTTTAGAACTGTTAACCCTTTCACACGTAAGTTTAAAAAAATTCTGGCTGACCCCCCAGCGTGAGTTTTTCAAGGCGACCGTTATTTAGAATGTGTTTAGTACTTATGTGAATTTATATGTCTGAAACCTAAAATAAACATTACGTGGTTGAAAACACTGAAAAGTTGTGATATATGACAGCTCTGAGTGCGCCTGTCTCTGGCTCAGCGCCAGCCAACGCGCGAAATCACATTTGAATTTAGCAGTTGATCACGTGATGCACTGACCATTCTAATCACACCGTTGTGATCGTACACTCCAGGGACCAGCCAAGACTGATCACACTGGTGAAAGCATTCAAGACATTGCGAGTCAGTTGGAGAGCATCTTTTTAAAGATACCTTTCCGCCTGTGTGTTTCTGGATGCGGTAGATATCTTTCAGGCTCAGATGGTCACGATCGCTGTCTTAAGTGTTTGGGTCCCAGCCACGCTGAGACAAAGTTTGTGGATGGCTTATGTCCTCATTGCAAGAAGATGACCATGGCAGCGTTGTGATCGCAACTCTCTTTTCTGCTAAGGCAGAGAGTCACCTCAGTTGCTCGTACTGGTCCTTCTGCGATGCACAAGGCTGCAGCGGGAATGTTTCCGCCGGGTCATTTCTCACGGCCCTACCATTCATTGTCTTGCATGTTGCTCCCAGTTGAGTTCCCACTCTTTCCCTTGGTGGAGGGCCGGGTGGAGAATCGAATTGCCAGCGGCACCCACATTTTTAAAAGAAAGAGCAACTTCCTCATTCTCTGTCACATAGTTCGCCGCCCGGGTATGACGGACATGGACTTACCGCCTCCTTAAGATCGGACAAATTAGGCAAATTAGCCACACCTGGCAAATTAGGTTAAACTCTTCACGATTAGAGGATGTGCAGCTTCCTCAACCGTCACAGGCCAGTTCCAGTTGGGGGCTTACGGAGCAAGGTAGTATACCCACAGCCACAGGATCGCTACCTACCACCGCAGGTATATCAAAAATGATTGTTCCTCTAGTGCTGCTTGTGCAGAGTTTGGATGCCTGGTAGGCCTAAGCACTTCTCAACCTGTCACACTGGCTCATCAGGACAGTCAGACTCGGCTACGTGATTCAGTTTGCCAAGTGCCTGACTAGGGTCAGTTGCGATCCCTTTACCTCGTTGGCAGGCAAAGAGACCCATGTCCTGAGTGCAGAAATTGCAGTCCTATTGACAAAGGAGGCAATATAGCCTGTCCCTCCAGCCGAGATGAAGAAGGGTTTCTACAGACCTTGCCAAAGAAATTGTGCCAAAGAAAGGCGGTGGGTTGCGACCAATCTTAGACCATTGACTTTTAAATCTGGCCCCTGCACAAGCTCCCGTTCAAGATTTTAACACAGAAACGTCAGGCATACCAGTACAAAGTCCTCCTTTCTGGGCTGTCACCTGGCAGCCGCAGAGGCTGGTCTTGCCCCGTTAAGGGAAGTGAGCATTCGTAAGGGTGCACTGGTTGATAGGACAGCGATCGTTATCGGATCATTATGGTCCGGATGGACAACACTGCTGTAGTGTTTTTTCCATTTCCTGAAAAGTAGTGTTTTTTTTTTGATGCAAGGTTTCCTCCTGACAGCAACAATATATAAAAATCTTTCTAGAAAACAAGCTAAAATATAGATGATATAACCTTTTTCACGGTAGGTGCCTTAAATTTTTGTCCAATCTAAACCTCTCTAGAATGTGAACATCCCCATAATATCATCTGCCATGGTCTAGCAATAGCAAGTATCTAATTACAGCTCATGGCGGTGACATAAACAAAGAGCTATGAGGTACTTTCAGTAAGAACAAATCAAAGATTTGACCAACATCAGACAGTGTAAGAAATTAGATTTTCTGAGGTTATTTACTTCAACCTTTATATGGCCTCCAACCATGAGGTGACATTTTCATGCAAGAAAACATACAGAAAGCATCTCTGACCACAATAAAAAAAGCCAATAGGCACTTGTGAAAAAGAAGGGCACAAAGTTAATTGTATTGAATGTGCACTTGCAATGTACTTTAAATCTTAAAAGCATTTAAAAAAACTGTACTTGCAGATAATCTAATAGTAATGAAATAAAAGGCCACTTAAGGGTAGGGTAGGCAATTTTATTTATATATTTTTTTTGTTATAGTGGTTGAAACTTTCTTCACATCCTGAGAGCAATCAATAAGTGGTCTAAATATTAAAAAATTAAATCCTCCCAGACCTTCCTCAGTTCCCATGTGGGACCTTTCTATGGTCTTGGAGGCCATGAAAGGTGTCCCATTCGAGCCGATCTAATCAATAGATATCAAACACTTGTCTTTCAAGACAGTGTTTCTTCTGGCTCTTGCTTCAGTAAAGCATATAGGGGACTTACAAGCGCTCTCAGTGAGCGCGACATGCATGGAGTTTGGGCCAAATGACGCGAAAGTCATACTCAAACCGAGGCACGGGTACGTTCCTAAATCCCTCAACACACCATTCAGGGCTCAGGTGATTTCCCTGTCTGCCCTGCCTGCCGGTCCCTAACGAGGAGAAGGACGCCAGCTTCCTTTGCACGGTCAGGGCATTAAGGGCTTATGTGTCTCACTCGTCTGTCTTCAGACAGACGGAGCAGCTCTTTGTCTCGTTCAACGGACGTTCTAAGGGACTAGCCGTGTCAAAACAGCCTATCCAGATGGATAGTTGATGCTATAGCGCTGGCTTACGCCTCTAAGGGCTCGCAGTGCCCGTTAGGTGTCAGAGCGCACTCCACAAGAGGCATGGCCTCATCGTGGGCTTGGTCTAGTGGGATTGCCTTGCAAGATATCTGTATGGCGGCAGGCTGGGCCTCCCCGTCTACATTTATAAGGTTTTATAACCTAGAGGTTCCCACTTTGCAGGCTAAGCTGCTTTCGGTTTAATAAATCGGTATTGTCTGCCCCGATGCTTTCGGCCCAGAATACTGAAACTGCTTGAGCAAACGCTCGCTGATCGATCACGCAGCTCTATGGGCAGTGTGTAAGACCCATAATATTCATCAGACCAGGCCGAGTTTGTTTGCCCTGGCTGTGTGGAACACTATCAATATAATTGCTCCTTATAGGATGCTATTTATTACGGGAATGATGCTATTCTAGCCCCTCTTCCTGGACTCTCTGTGAGTCCCTGATGATCATGTACTATATGAGCCCCAGGCACTTGCCCTTGGGACTTTGGTATTGGATCTCAGCATGCATGGCGTTTTACACTGTGTTCCCCATAGCGTAAGATATTACGCAGTACGAGAGAATACTAACGTAACCTCGGTTCTCTCTAGAAGAGGGAATGAGTACTGCGTATCTTTGCCGTGCCTGCAACACGCTCTGGTTCGCTTCGGCGATGAAAAACCAGTGGAATCAGCCTGTCGAGCTATATTTATAGGCCCACGCCACGTGAGTTTCGGCGGGACGTGACGCAGTGGGCGCGAAGCGCCCCCATTGGATCTGACGTCATGGGGGCCTCTCTCGATAGGGTGCTGCAGTTGCCGCAGGGCAGCCAATAGGCACGCGAGCCGTCTTGCCTATGCCTGCATGCTGCCGCAACGCGTTTTACATTATTTAAAAATTAAGGATAATTTTTGGCTTCAATATCTCGCGGAAAAGAGATTTCCCCATAGCGTAAGATATTACGCAGTACTCGTTCCCTCTTCTAGAGAGAACCGAGGTTACGTTAGTAACCGAGAACGTTTTCCTCAGAATTGCGAGTTTATATCTCACAATTCTGACTTTATAACATGCAGTTGTGACTTTATATCATGCAATTCTGACTTTATAACACACAATTGCAACTTTATATCATGCAATTCTGAGTCAGATATTTTTTTTTATTATTATTCTGTGGCAGAAACAAGCTTCCATAGTTATTCAGTATCACATTTAAAGTTAATATATTTTAAATGTACTAAACTGCAACTTCATCACAAAATGTATTTAAATACTTGTCATAAATATTCAATAGAAATGACATTAAAGTATATTTTATATTTATTTTTTCAAATAAATGTAAACTATAATGCACATTCATAATTGCAATGAACATTAAGTGTCTGAAAAGAATAATTCACTTCAGACACAAACATTTTTTTTAAAGGATACATTTTTTCATAACACATACTCTTTTAACACTAGAACTCCCAAGGCGGTCATTTTGACCGTTTTTAAATTTTACAATGTTATAACTTTGTTAAAATAAAATAAATGTGGCTGTAGGACTCTGACTTTTCCTAAATATGTGTATATTTTATTCTGACACTGTTATTTTATTAAAATCATTAAACACACAACAGTTCTGACTATTTCTACCTAGAACTACCATAACGGTCATTTTGACCGCACGCGTTATAGATATCATAAGTCCGCTACATTGCAAGTCTCGCAGAGGGACTTCATCATACGACTGGCGAGCGAACTTCACTCCGACCACATGGAATCAAAAGCCATACAACTGGAGGAACTGCAAACAAAATAAAACCAAGGAGATGTATCAAATGTCACAACGTGTGTGGGAGCTGCACGCGAAAGGCGGTGTTTACCTGTGTGGAATGTGCGTAAGCGTCAATGATGCGGTATGTTTGCGCCGTTCAAATGGGCAGTTAACCTGATTTTGTTCGTTAATATTTTTTGTTCACTGAAACGAATCGTTCTGAAGCAGTTCGTTTTCTTGTTTAGCTAATGTTCATGTTTTTTTCTTAGCCTGTTTGTGTGTGTACATTTTCACATTCATTTGAATTAAAATTGTGTGTCCTGTTTATCATTATTGTAGATCCATTTATTTTTAGATTTTGTATTGATTATTGAACTTATTTACAAACAGGGCTGTACTAACTGTATGAAGCTTTGACGTTTCCTAACTTTTGTGCATGTCTATATTCACGTGGTGAGTGCGGTGAAAAAAAATATATATTTTGATGCAAAATGTTCCTCAAATAGAGGCAGCACCTGTCGGGGCAATCTTTCTTTTGTGCTTGTTTTAAGGGCTATGACGACAGGAATTAAAAGCTTCATTGGAAAAGAGAAGGTTAACATGTACAATAGATATTACATGACGAAAATGACGTTCAGTACGGCCATATGAACTTCAAAGTATGAACGGTCAGAATGACCGCTATGGTCGTTCTAGTAGTTATGGAATTCCGGTAGTTCTAGTGTTAAATGTATTGTAACATATACTTCATTTTCACAAGGGGAGAGAAGAGAACAAGAGATCTCAGAGTCATAAAGACTCTCACTAGATCAATAACAACACAAGTGGTTGTCTGCAGGCATGAAGACGGCTGTCAAAGATTAGAATAATTCACACACACACACACACACACACACACACACACACACACACACACACACACACACACACACACACACACACACACACACACGGATGAATGGGCCTCCTCAGGACCCAGGGACTCCCTGAGTGCTGGACTGCATTGATTAAGCATTAAGGTGATCAACCCATCGGGGCGGCCATCGATCTGATCCTTAAATGGACAGATACGGACATCACGAGACCCTGAGGACCAACAGCTCATCCCAACAAATGAATACATGAACCCACATATGGTGAAAATGTGATTAACATCCATTTGATGGTCAGGTTTAGCTAAATATATAAATGTCTAAAATGTAAAAATGGTTTTCTGTAAGATGTAATATCAGGGTTGAGCAAATATAAGTAGTTTAATAACAACAATCAATAGGCAAAGAAAAGCCTCAAGCATGACAGAAAATCAAAGTTACTTTGGGCATTTATCTACTGATGAATCTATTTAACCATTGTGTATACTGGCAGTGTTCAAAATGACAATATATGCAGCTTTCCTGATTAAATTTGCATGTGAAATGTGGGCGACGTTTTATACAATATGTCAAACATTTCACTTCAAATTTTTTCTTGTATACAGTAAATAGTCACAGACGGAAAGCAGAGCCCGACACTAAAAAATACACTCTTTTCATGAAGAAAGACAGGTGATCGTAGCACACAGGGAAGGACGAGTACATGTGTCAGTTCCAGCTTTAACTTCATTCTCTTCAGAAGCACTGACTGCAGTGTGTTTACGCATCCACTAACGGGCACGAACCACTATAACACGGCCCTGTGCACACGGGTAATTGCGTAGGTCTTTCAGATCAATCAGCATTGATCTTACACTTTCCTGCTATTACTTGAGCTGAATGAGTGAAATGAGCTTTAGAGAAATTGAAAACAAAGCTCTGCTCGTGTGACCTCTGACCTTGCAGCACCCTGTTCCGCTGATGCACGCATGGTTTCTGCTTTATTCATTACAACATTCCTCATTAAAACACTTGATTTTGGTCGTGATATTCTTCTGTTGAATATATTTGTATAATTGGTGCAAACTTTATAGGCTATTGATCATTGTCTCAGTGATTGCCTCATGTCTCTCGTATAACTCCACACTCACATAAAATCACTTACATGCAATATCTCATGTCCATTATGTGTTGTAATCATGTATTAATGATGCTATTACAAATTAAAAACTAAATTTAGTAGATTTGTTTTGTGTGACAGCGACTATCTAACTGTACACATTACTTTTCATATGGTCTAAAATAAAGAAAATTATTAATGATTAAACAATCATTTATTTTACAAGCCACTTTGATATAATATTTTATCAGTTGATTTTTTCAGACCAGCAATTGATCCATCCAAATCTCAAGCAAATCTGTCAAGCAAACCCATTTATTTCTCATGTCTTCCAGCAAAGTTCACACTTAATGTTTCATCTGTCTGTCTTTTTCATGCCACAAGCAATGATAAGAGATCCAGAATGTAACAAATGAAAATAGTAGAATGTCCTTATTTCTGCACAGTTTTTATCTCTTATACAGGGAATTTTGCAGTCAGAGTGCACAGTGTTTTAATCTGCCCACCATGAAGCTAGACTTTTTAAATAATTTCCAGACTCCACATTGAACATTTCTGAAGAAGATCCAGTGGCTGAGTTTGATTGGGCTACATAAAGTCTCCAAAGACATTCGGAGTTTTGTCATTGATCCCCACAACAACATTTTCACCTCTCAGAGGTATTTTTCATTTTCAAAACTAAATTAAAAGGTCACTTCACGTCAGTCTTCTCTAGGTGGGCAGTCCTGAAGCAGAATCATTAGGCCCTATGCTAATAGTCAAAATATAAAGTAGCCTATAATTTGTTTTATAAGCATTCTTTAAGGTATGCATAAAGCCAGGGCCGGCCCGCGGCATAGGCGGAATAGGCAAATGCTAGGGGCGTCACTCATCCATAGGCGCTAAAATGAGTGAACGAGTGAATTTTTATTTTTATTTTTATATATAAAACTATTTTAAAACCATTAATTTGAAATACTACCAAATAAAGCAAAAAATAAAAAATATAAATAACCCTCCACAAAAATCTTCCCCCGCCCAGCGAGTGCTTGAAGTGCGTCAGAAACAGAGCGCGTGCGATCAGTTGTTGGTAATTTGTTGTGTAGCGTCGCCCCTCGCCGCATCCAATGTAGACAGCATTGCTTTTGTTTGAGGGCGCTTAACACACTCAGGCTCCCCTGTAGAAACGGGCCTGGCAGCTCGTGCCAGGTCTAGACACGGTGAAAGTTACTTGATTGTGACGGATGGCTGAATTTACATGACACATTATAAATTAGCATTATAGTCTTTGATAGATACAGTGCCAAAAAGAAGAGAAGTGGATAAAAGGGGATAAAGACAGAGGTAAAGTGATGTAATGAATGGACAGTTTATCTAATTGCATAGTAGTTAGATACTATAATTTAATGGCAGTTATTTTTACCTTAAACTTTATGCTAGCAGTTGTTCGGGGGGGGGGGGGGGTGTTTATATATGGAAAATATATGGCATTTTTTAATTTATTTGCCAAAATGAGTAATGATATTTATATACAGGTTTATTAAAAATAGCAATTAGCTGCTATTAGCTCGATTAGCTGCAATTTAAAAAATGGCGGTCACAATTTCTGTTCGTCTTGTTGGTTACAGTATACCACACCCCCAGCCCCAGTTCTTACTTCTAGACCAGCAATGTTTTGGTGCTACTTAAGAACCACTTTTCCTGGTTCAGAGCTGGTGCTTTGGGTGCCGAAAAACAAAGAACCGTTTTGAAACTAGGCTTTGGCTCCGAACCAGCACCAGCACTGCCTTGGTGGAAAAGGGGTATGAAAGGTTCTTTGGGGAACCAAAAAGGGTTCTTCTATGGCATCGCTGTGAAAACACCCTTTTAAAGCCTTTATTTAAAAAAAATTAATCACTCATAATTTATGGAGAGAAATAGAGCAGACACTATGAAACGTTCTAGTGCGCATGTGCTCACACACTATAAAATGAAGTATACTTTGAAAGGCTATGCATTCAGCTGTACGCATATGGTAAACATTTGCATCAAAATCAAAGTATGCTTTTGGCTTAAGCAAGTATAGTTCCCTCTAGTTCTAGTTTTCCACATTGAGAAACTCTCCCAAAAAATAAAATCTCACAATATCTTAGAGCTCTACTCTCAACAATGAGGTCATATTAGTTTGCTCACACTGATCTGAATGTCTGCTTTTGATTAATCTTGATGCGCGTTTGAGGAATTACAATGCCAGAAAATGAAGGAAAGCTCATTTTTCGGGATCCAATTTGGTCCGTTTGAGAGGCATTGTTTGGAGCTGATTTGAGGGAGGGCGAGGGTTGTGGATTTGATGAGGACATGTTAATATCTACTATTGAGAAGAGATAAGATCTTCATTAGACTTAGCACTAGCGCGAGGGAGGTCTTATCGCCGTCTGAGAGGAGCGCGGGAGGAGTGACAGCAAGATTAGAGGAGAGGGCTGGCTTACACTTCACCGTCAGTCTCGAGGCTTTGTGACAGGGTCAACTTAATTTTGTTTCTCTGATATTAAAAACCTGTATGAGATAAAGAGTTACTCTTTATTAACTGCCGAGGGAAGCAGGCAGGTGGAAGGAGGGTGACTCACTGTTCTCAAGGAATTCTGCGATGACTTCCGACAGGCATAACGGACATTAGCAGACTGCAGACTCAGAAATATTATATTTTTCCATCATATTAGACCCTTTCTTTCATGGCATGGGCGACTACTGAATGTCCCAAAGCCCTTTTAAAGGCCCGTTCACTAAGGAGGATAAATATAAAGATAAATAGGGTTGTCATGGTACCAAAATTTCGGTAGTCACTACCAATACCAGTCAAATTTCACAGTTCTTGGTACCAATTTCGGAACCACAGCAAAAACTGTTGAAACTACCATATTGTTCTGAATATAAGACAATGTATTTTTCTTAGAAATACATCTGAAAAAAATTTGTTTGTCTTATATTCAGTGTCTAGACTTTTACATGTCAATACACCCTCAACAATATGTGGCGCCAAATACGCATAAAACGAGTGTGCCAAGAAATATTGTGGGACCGTTTAACGATCTGAAACGCAAGTATCAAGCGCGAAACGCAAGTAACTTTGTGGGCGGGTCTTGGGCGCTGTTGCTATTATACCGGTGGGATAAATGACTTGGATTGGAATGATATGGATTTGGTTCACAGCCGAGGAGACCAACATTCTCGTCAGGGATGTAAAAGACAGAGAAGTGACATTGTATGTGGATGGGAGAAACCCACCCAAATTAGCTTTGGTTAAACAGGCATATATTAATTTTGGTAAAAGTGTAAGCTAGATTTATGCCTATTTTTTCACATCTTCATGGACACCACAATGATTTCCCTCATGTGGAATATGTTTCCTTGTAATTATGTATGATTTGCAATAATGGCAACTGCTGCGTCTGTGTGTAGATGAGAGAAGCAAAGTGTATGCGCGTTGTGCACACGCTACATTATGGGAAAGCATGCTCCCTTAAAACCCATTTAAGCCCACCGGCAACTATAGTTGCCGCAGTGCATAGTTGTAATTTTCCTTTTGTAAATATTTTTCTAGATGTTGTCCATGTTTTATTTCTCAATGACATGCAAGCAAACAACCAAATAAAGGATTTCAAGAAAAAAAAAAAAGGTATTCACTTCCTCCCTGTCACATGAGGCTGTCAACTTCCTACCCCTACTTCCAGGAAGCATGGCGAAGGCAAACCCTCCCAAAGAAAGGACATTTTCATGTTACTAATAAGTATTTTTTGTTGACATATATATATCTACATAATCATGAAGGTCTCTAGAATCATCCAAACAAAACAAATCTTACAAGAGATCTATAGTTTTTAGCACAATTTTCCACCGGACAAAATTGCGATTGTTAACTCATGATTTCTGTTCTGTCTGTGCGCACCAATCTTGCACTTCTATCTACTCCTCAACCAGACCACCTAGAGACTTCGGGTTTTCGGCATTATGTTAAGGAAGCTCTAATCTTGGGAACGCACAAAAAAAATCCAGGAAAAGATTTACTATCTCTTAGTGTTGTGATCCCATGACGTGAGAAAATTGCGCTAAAACACTCACTGAGTTTTTATTACTTGTTTGTATACTTAGTCAAAAGTCAAAGCGGCAACTATAGTCGCCGGTGGGCAAATGCCTTGTAAGTACATTTATCATGGGAAAATGGGGTATACTGTGTTAATAGGTTAATAAATCAAGTTTATTGGTCTTGTTTAGTGCATAAACATAACTTAACCCTTTAAATGACATCTCTATATAGATATATTTTTTTCTTCATTCTATTTATTTGTATTTATTTATTTTCATTTAACTTTTTGATACACAATGCCCTGTTATGGCTGCACTTTGTTCTGCACTATGTTCCACAACTTTAACCCTTGTGCGCTGTTCATTTGCGGTTTACAGTCAGGCTGTTTGGGGTCTGAGAGACCCCAGGCAACAAAATGTAATTTTGTAACAATATATATATATTAAACAAATGTAATTTTACTCAGTTTATTAATGTTTTTACTCTACATTTGGACATTTTTACTCCACAAAATGTTCAAAAAATGAAAAGAAAAATTCTCCAAAAAGAAAAAAAAAATTATAAAAAATTTGCCTTATAAAATACCCACATTTCTAAGGGTGTATTCACACCAGGAAAGTCCGATAGTTCACTTGCTTTGGTCCGGACCAAATAGGATGTTGATTTTTTTTGTTTGGTACGGTTCGCTTTCACACTGCTCTTTTTGCAAGTGAACCAAAATGTGTAAACAAAACCACACGTGTGCTAAGGTCGTCCATTCATTGGACAGGAATTCTCAAGCAGGGAAAAGCAGGAAGTGCACAAACAGGCTCAGTATGGAGATATTTCGTAATGTAATATTTGTTATTTTACTGATTTGGTGTTATTCTCTACAAACGCAATATGAAGAAACTATATGGTATAGATAAAAGCCCGCCCGCACCGACAATTGATTGCTTGGGTCCTTACATGCGCTTCGTGAGGCACACTAGCTGGCACACGCACGCAAGGTCTCTCGATCCCTCTCTCTCTGCCGTGCGCGCGCTCTTGCTCGCTCGCTCGCTTTAGACACCATTATGCCAAAATGTCCGTATCCTCATAAGAGCAGTCAAATAAAAGGCTCAGTTTTCTGCAATTGGGTCGGTTCATGTTCACACCGTAAACGAACCGTACCAGAGTTTGTTTGGAACCGTACACAGACCACCTCTTCAGCTGGGTCTCGGTTCGATTGTTTGGTCCGCACCCGAGTTCGATTGCTGTATTCACACCTGCCCAAAAGGTCCGCACCAAGGGGGGAAACGAACTAGAGTTCGATTCAATTGAACCAAACGAGGCAGGTGTGAATACACCCTAACTTTCATTCATGGAGATAACATGGATAATCTGACATGGTTTAGTGTAAGATTTTTGGCCAAATCTTGGAAAATGCAGTTTTAAAAGTAAAAAAAAAAAAAAAAATCACTTTAACCAGTAGATGGCTGCAGAGCTCTAAAAGTACAAAAAGTTATATTATATATGGAAAATATATGGCATTTTTTAATTTATTTGCCAAAATGAGTAATGATATTTATATACAGGTTAATTAAAAATAGCAATTAGCTGCTATTAGCTCGATTAGCTGCAATTTAAAAAAATGGCGGTCACAATTTCTGTTCGTCTTGTTGGTTACGGTATACCACACCCCCAGCCCCAGTTCTTACTTCTAGACCAGCAATGTTTTGGTGCTACTTAAGAACCACTTTTCCTGGTTCAGAGCTGGTGCTTTGGGTGCCGAAAAACAAAGAACCGTTTTGAAACTAGGCTTTGGCTCCGAACCAGAACCAGCACCAGCACTGCCTTGGTGGAAAAGGGGTATGAAAGGTTCTTTGGGGAACCAAAAAGGGTTCTTCTATGGCATCGCTGTGAAAACACCCTTTTAAAGCCTTTATTTAAAAAAAAATAATCACTCATAATTTATGGAGAGAAATAGAGCAGACACTATGAAATGTTCTAGTGCGCATGTGCTCACACACTATAGTACTAAAAGTTTCTGTCATGAACCGGGTATCCTTCTCTGTCTCTCTTTCTCCCTCTCCTGGTCAGTTACACACACACACACATACACACACACACACACACACTCATTCACTCTTCTCATTATCCTCTTGTTCTCACTCCCAGCTGTTCCCCATCCCCGCGCCTCGTCATTCTGTTTTCTCCTCACCTGTTCCTCCTTTCTCTGATTAGATGCTCTATTTCTAGTCTCCTATTCCCTTTGTTCTTCGCCAGATTATTATCCCATGTTTCATACGTACCTGATACTGGTTCCCTTACCTTCTGTCCTATCCTGTCGTGTCCTGCTTGGTGCGTGTTGTTGCTAGAGATTATCTCCGCTAAACCTCTGCTCTACCCAGCCTCCCGCTGACGTGAGTCTGCTGTTGCCAGTAGCGCCCACCGCTTGCCTGGACGCGCTCTCTGCTTTCTCCAGGATTTCCCGTTCCTGGCGGTGTGCCAGCCACCTTCTGTTAATTCATTAATTGAGACATTATCTGTTTTTAAGAATCGCCTATTGGCCACCTGAGTTCTATTTTGCCTTTTGGACTTTCTGAGTTTATTAAAGGAACTTTACCTGCCTTTGCGTTTGGGTCCTCTCTCCTTCTGATCTGTGACAGAATAATCTGGCCAACATGGACCCAGCGAAGGAGGATTCTTTCCAGACCGCTCTCGAACTGCAGGGAGCCATGCTGGGTCGTCATGAGGATGACCTTGCTGCCACTCGTCATGCGATGGATACCCTCGCTGCCCAGATGTCCGACTTAACCCGGCAGTTTCACCACCTTCGTGCTGAGTCATCCCCTGTCAAGAGTTCTGATGCTCCCGAACCTCGAGTGAACAATCCTCCTTGCTATGCGGGTGAGCCTTCTGAATGCTGATCTTTCCTAACGCAATGCGAGGTGGTCTTCTCTCTTCAGCCCTCGACATACTCACAGGATCGCTCCCGCATCGCTTTCGTGGTCTCCCTTCTCACTGGCCGGGCACGGGAGTGGGGTACTGCCTTCTGGAGCTCTGACGCCGGCTGTTTGGACCGTTATGTGCTCTTCAAGGAGGAGATGCTACGAGTGTTCGACCGCTCCGCACACGGGGCTGAAGCCTCTCGACTCCTCTCTACTCTCCGTCAAGGGAAGAGGTCTACAGCCGACTTTTCAATCGAATTTCGCACTTTAGCGACCTCCTGTGACTGGAACGAACCGGCTCTGGTGGCACGTTTTCTCAAGGGTCTGAATGCAGACATCAAGGACGAGATCTTGGCCCGCGAGACCCCGTCTCGTCTCGACCCCCTCATCGACCTGGCTATCCGCGTCGAGAAGCACTTCGAGTTACGCCGCAGAGCTCGCTGTCTTGAGAAGTCCCTGCTAGCCGCTCCTGCTTCCTCGTCTCCTTCCGCCGCCAACACTGAATCAGAGCCTATGCAGCTCGGCGGGTTAAAGATCTCCGCGGCGGAACGTCAGCGCTGGATCACAGGATGCTGCCTCTCACTTCTTTTCTGCCTGCCCGGTAAAAGCCAGAGCTCACCAGTAGAGAGAGGGTTACTGGTGAGCGCCTCTTGCTTAGTCCCTCCGTCACGCACCCGCACTACTTTTCCTGTTCACCTCCGCTGGCCGGGTTCTGCCGTCTCCTGCCGGGCATTGATTGACTCTGGGGCCGAGGGAAGTTTTGTGGATGAGGCTTGGGCCCGTGAACAGGGTATTCCCCTTATCGAACTCAAGGACTCCACCCCGGTTTATGCTCTAGACGGCAGCGTTCTCGCCAGGGTGCGCTGTGCCACGGTCCCTGTGAGTTTCACCGTCTCTGGAAACCATCGAGAGACTATTTATTTTCTTATTTTTCATTCTCCCTATACCCCTGTTGTTTTAGGACATCCCTGGTTAGTTGAACATAACCCCCAGATTAATTGGTCCAACGGCTCCATCCTTTCTTGGAATTTGTCTTGTCATGTGAAGTGTTTAGTGTCTGCCATACCTGCTGTGTCTTCTGTTCCTGTGTTTCAGGAGGAACCCGGTGATTTGTCTGGTGTCCCTGAGGAGTACCATGATCTGCGGGCGGTTTTCAGTCGTTCCCGGGCCACTTCTCTTCCTCCCCATCGATCTTATGACTGTAGTATCGATCTCCTACCGGGTACCACTCCCCCCCGTGGGCGTTTGTATTCCCTGTCCGCGCCAGAACGTGAGGCACTCGAGAAGTATTTGTCTGACTCTTTAGATGCTGGTACTATTGTTCCCTCCTTCTCTCCTGCCGGCGCTGGTTTCTTTTTTGTCAAAAAGAAAGATGGTTCATTACGCCCCTGCATCGATTACCGAGGTATGAATGACATCACAGTCAAGAACCATTACCCCTTGCCTCTCATGTCATCCGCCTTTGAGATCCTGCAGGGGGCTAAGATCTTCACAAAGCTAGATCTTTGTAATGCTTACCATCTAATCCAGATAAAGGAGGGGCACGAGTGGAAGACAGCGTTCAATACCCCCTAAGGGCACTTTGAATATCGCATTCTTCCTTTCGGACTGGTCAACACTCCTGCCGTTTTTCAAGCGTTAATTAACTACGTCCTTAGAGACATGTTAAATATCTTTGTTCTTGTTTATCTCGATGACATCTTGATTTTTTCCCCCTCTCTCCAGGTACACATTCAGCACGTTCGTCAGGTTCTCCAGCGTCTCCTGGAGAACCGTTTGTTCGTTAAGGCGGAGAAGTGCACTTTCCATGCCCGGTCCGTCACGTTCCTTGGTTCAGTTATTTCCGCCGAGGGTATCAGTATGGATTCCGCCAAGGTTCGTGCCATAACGGAATGGCCTGTGCCCGACTCACGCGTCGCTCTTCAGCGTTTCCTGGGGTTCGCAAATTTTTATCGTCGGTTTATCCGTAATTTTAGTCAAGTCGCCACCCCTCTTTCTGCCCTCACGTCTGCCAAGATACGATTTTCTTGGTCTGAATCGGCCCAGACTGCTTTTGATCGCCTTAAGTCCTTGTTCACCTCCGCTCCTATTTTAATTACCCCTGACGTTAACAGACAATTCATTGTCGAAATCGATGCCTCTGAGGTGGGCGTGGGAGCCGTCCTCTCCCAGTGCTCATCTACTGATGAGAAGATTCATTCCTGCGCCTTTTTCTCTCACCGCTTGTCACCCGCCGAACGCAATTATGACATTGGCAATCGCGAGTTATTAGCCATCCGTTTGGCCCTCGGTGAATGGCGACACTGGTTAGAGGGTGCTTCGGTGCCATTTATGGTCTGGACCGATCATAGAAATTTGGAGTATATCCGCTCTGCTAAGAGACTTAACGCACGTCATTCTCGTTGGGTGCTTTTCTTTGCACGTTTTGATTTCTCCTGGTTCTAAGAACCTAAAGCCTGACGCTCTTTCACGGCAGTTCGCTTCTCCAGAGGTGGCGTCCACCAAGGAAGAGATTCTTTCTCAAGGCATGGTGGTGGGCGCCGCTGTCTGGGGAATAGAACGGCTCGTCAGACGTGCGCTTTCGCACTCCGTCACTCCCCGTCTTTGTCCCAGAGACCGTTTGTACGTTCCTCCCTCCGCTCGACTCGCCGTACTTCAATGGGGGCACTCTTCTAAATTGTTCGCTCACCCCGGTTTTAGAGGCACTATTGCCTCTATTCGATCTAAATTCTGGTGGCCCACCCGTGATGTTCGGCGTTTCATCGCTTCTTGTACTGTCTGCGCTCAGACCAAGTCCAGCAACTCGCCTCCCGCCGGTCTCCTTCGACCTCTTCCTTTACCGTCTCGGCCGTGGTCGCACATCGCCCTAGATTTTATTACAGGGCTTCCCTCTTCCGAGGGAAACACTGTAATTCTCACCGTCGTCGATCGCTTTTC